>NW_012115444.1:1728265-1751630 GCF_000951035.1 Colobus angolensis palliatus
AAAAAAAAAAAACTAAAATCTGCCAGAATACAAGACAAACAAAAATCTGTCAGAATAAAAGACAAAAAAAAAAAAAATCCTTCGTTTCCAAATCTCCTCAGTTTTACACTGTATACAATTGAAGATATTATTTCCTGAGCAGCTATTCTTAAAACATGCACCTTTTTCTTAATCCTAAAAATAGCTATTTAAGTATGAAAAATTGCAGCAGATTGTTGGAAAGAACCTCTTCCATGACCCCTTTCATCAATTTAGAGTATAAAATCACACTCTTCTTAAAAGTATACAATTATTGTTTCACACATTAGAAAATTCAGAGTGGTGTTTTTCATGATTACAAAAAATTAATTTTATAACCAACTGGATTAATATTAGGAAAATCAAAAAACGTTCTGATACAAGATAAGCTTCTCTTATGATAATCTGGTGTTTACAGGTCAAACGTGTTGAACGTAGCAGAATGAAATTAATATGAAGATTGTCATGGAGTGGGTTAGCTTGTTAGGAAGCTGCTCACTAAGGAATGAGAGCACATCTATTTTAAATGCGTATTTCTTCCTGAGGTACTAGGACTCTCAAAATAGTTCTGTGGCCAGCACTTGCTCTGTTTCTTCTCTCTTTTCATCATACTTGTTTTTCCCCCTAAATCTGTGCACAAAAATAACATACACCAAACAGGATAGAGGGAAACAATATTTTCCATTTTAGTCCAACCAGGATGATGAAGTTATCCAGAATAAAGAAGCCTTAAATGTAAATGGTTTTAAAGCTATCTCTTATAAGTGACTTTATATAATCTCATCTCCACTAGGACACCAGCATAAAGGAAAATGCACAAGGAATAGAATAAAGTGATATTTGAATATTGCTCACATTGGAATGAAAAATAAACTACTGGGGAGAAACTTAAAGAGCTAAAAAAGCATTTTTTATGGAAGAGAAAATAACTTAGAGGGTACAATACTAAAAGAGCAAATAAAACACTGTATCTTCAGCACTGTGTTAGGTTTCTTCACCCAAACTCTTTTACTTAATCCTAAAAATGGCCATAAAGTGAAGAGTTTAATCCCCTACTTACAAAGAGTGAAATTGGAGCTTTCAAGAAAAAGAATTACTTACCAAGATGGCTGAGTTACTGAAGGGCAGAATCTCAAGTCATCACAGGTCTTATAATTCCAAATAGAAGAAGAATATATAGCCTACAGATAAGTTGATGAATACTAATAAAGCTAGCGGGTTCAATTTACTAATCTGGTTTATGTAAAACTTAGGCAGTTAGGGAGTTGATTATTCGTAGTCTGGGTGGTAAGAAACAAGCAGATTATTTAAAAGTATTTTTCATCTCTCTTTTTTCTTTAATTGCTTGTATATTTTGATTTGTTTTGTTTTGTTTTGTTGAGACAGGTTCTTTCTTTGTCACCAAGGCTGGAGTGCAGTGGTGCAATCCCGGCTCACTGCAACCTCAAACACCCAGGCTCAAGTGATCCTCCCACTTCAGCTTCCTGAGTAGCTGGGATTACAGGTATGTGCCAGCACACCTGGCTACTTAGTAAATTTAAAAAGAAGAAAAAAGAAAACAAGCAAGAAAATAAAAAGAATTAGAATTGGAAAACATAAATCATCTTTTTCCATTCCTTCATTCATTTATTAGTTATTAATTCAACAAATTTATTTTTAGTGATAAGTAAAATGTTGATCATAAAAACAAAGTACGGTCATGTGTTGCTTAACCACAGGAATACGTTCTGAGAAATGTGCTATTAGGTGCTTTCATTGTTGTGTGAACAGCATAGAGTGTACTTACACAAATATAGGTAGTATAGCCTACTACACACTTAGGCCATATGGTATATATAGCCTATTACTCCTAGGTAACAAAGCTGTGCAGCCTGTTACTGTCGTGGATAATAGAGGCAACTGTAACACAATGACAAGTGTTGGTGTAACAGACATATCTAAACATAGAAAAGGTACAGTGAAAATATGGTCTTGAAGATAAAAATGGTATACTTGTTTAGGGCACTGACTGAATGAAGTGTGCAAGACTTGAAGTTGCTCTGGGTGAGTCAGTGAGTGGTGAGTGAATGTGAAGACCCAGAACATTGCTATACACTACTGTAGACTATATATACATTTAGAGCAAGCTAAATTTGTAAAAACAATGTTTTCCTTTTTTAAATAATAAATTAACCTTGTCTTACTCTTTTTTATATTAGAATCCTTTTAATTTTTTAAACTTTTTGACTCCTTTGTAGTGACAGTTTACACCACAAACACATTGTACAGTTAACAAAAACATTTTTTTAATATCTTTATTTATAAACCTTTTTTGTTTCTTTTTAAATTTTTAAACTTTTTTGTTAAAAAGTAAGACACAAACACAGCTTAACCTAGGCCTTCACAGGGTCAGGGTCATCAATAACACTATCTTTCACCTCCACATCTTGTCCCACTAAAAGTTCTTCAGAGGCAATAACAGGCATGGAGTTGTCCTTGCCTGTGATAATAACTCCTTTTTCTGTAATACCCCTTGAAAAACCTACCTAAGACTGTTTTGCAGTTAACTTTTCTTTTTATAAGAAGTACACTCTAATTATTAAAAGCATAGTATAGTAAATACATAGCCAGTCACATAGTTGTTTGTTATCATTGTCAAGTATTATGTACTGTACATAACTGTATGTACTATACTTATATGACTAGCAACACAGTAAGTTTGTTTACACCAGCATCACCACAAACACATGAATAATGTGTTGCGCCATGACTTTATGATGGATATGTCATTGTGATCGCTATGTTGTTATAAGGCAATAGTGAAGCAGGATATTTCCCTGACCCCTTTGGAGGCAGGAACTAGAGTGCTTGGGCACCGGCAGGGCAAACTCCAATCAATCGTTGCTCCACCCCTCACAGGAGGGAGAACTCAGGAGAGCAGGTGCAGGAGCTGGGGCAAGCACCTTTGGGCACCACCAAGAGCAAACTCCGTGCTAGCCTTGCAGCAGCATCTAGAAAAGGGTGCCTGCAACCCCTGAAGCCCCAGAGGAAGTGTTACAGTGCTCTTTTAGTTTACCATCTATGGATGGCTTAAGTGTTAACAGCTTGGTGGAGGGTCAGTGTGACAGTTTTTTGCACCCACGACTTGGCACACAAGTTCTTGTCTGGCATCCAGGAGGAATGAGGTTGGATGAATGAATTGCAGATGGCAAATGTAGGGGATTTTATTGCTGATGAAATTGTCTCTCAGTGGGAAAGAGAGCTGAAAAGTGGATGGAGCAGGAAGGTAATCTTTCCCTGGAGACTGGCCGTCCCTGGCCAAACTGATCTCCAAAGCTGTACCATCAAGCTGTCTCTCTGAAGTCAAGCCGCTTCTCTCCAGCATCCAAGTATAGTCTCTCATGTCCAGCTGCTTCTCCTCACACTGCCAGCTGCGCCTGGGGTTTTTATGGGCATAGGATTGGATTGCAGGGCAGGCCATGGGTGGTTTTGGAAAAGGTAACAATCAAGCAGGAAAACAAGGATGTCAGTTCCCAATTTGTGCCACCATCAGGCTTTTCAGCTTAAGGGTGAGGCCATTGCCAGGGACCCACCCTCTTCTACTCAGAAGTTCCGTGCCTCCTGTCCCTATCAATAGAAATTTTTCAGCTCTGTTATAATGTTATGGGACCACCATCACATATGTGGTCCATCATTGACCACATGGTCATTATGTGATGCAGGACTGTATTGTATTGGAGGCAATAAAAAATCAGGCTTTACTAGTAGAAAAAAAAAATGAGTAAATTATAAATTCAGATAGGACTGTGCAATTTGGCAAAATACTGTCAAAAAGACAAATAAATAAATGAGAAAACAAGTTGGATGGTAGCCAAAGGACATGATCTTGAGGGTTTAGACTTGAGTTCTGCTTTCACACTGCCTGAAGAGCCCTCTCTGAAGCCATCACTTCATAAAGAGAAATTCTAGAGGGAGCACAGTAGGTGTGTCCACACACATAGGATCTTAGATCCTGTCCCGTGAAAATTTAGTTTTGTTGGCAGAGAAAGGGAATAAAGGGGTAAACAAATGAGTAATGATTTAAGAAAACAAGCATACAATAAAAATAAAGAAATTAATGTCCTACCAAATCTTAAAATACAGAATTCTAGGAATGAGGTAGAAGGGAGGGACCTGCACAGGTGAGTTCAACACAAAGACCTCTTTGAAGGGAGCTCACTTAATCAAAACTATGACAAGAAGGCTTCAGCAATGTAAAGAACTTTGGGGAAAGCATTTTGAATAGACACCTCGATACTGTGTGCAAAGGTTTTAGGCAAGAAAATGTTTGGAAGAATATTTGAAGCTGAAAATATTTCTGTGTGACCAAAAGTTAGTAAGACTAGCTAGAGGTGAGATTTGAAAGGTAAGGAGTGTCCCAAATTCCAGATCTTTGTCATTGAGAAAACTGAAGGCAATGATCATGTGAACTGTCTAATGTAAAATCAACTGGACATAAAATAAAATACAATATAGATCTCCTAATTCACTCTCAAGAGCGATTTATCTCTTATATATCATGGGCTCTAACAACGGACTATATAAAGTTGAAAATATGTTTAGAAAGAGGAAAAAACATTTAAAGGCTGACCTTTGCCTGCTTATGCTAATAATCAAGTATTCCATGCAAAAGTCATAATTCAATAAAACTGTGGCTACAGGATGACTATGGTGGGCCAATTGGCATCTTTACTTCTCCAATAATTTAAATGCTCTAATGTTAGAGCTATCCAGTTTTCTCAGTATCAACATTTTATAATTTATAAACACAATGTCTAAAATTTTAAAAAGTTTGTCAGTTTTTATGTTAGTAACAAAGAACGCAAAACCATTACTAACATGTTGTAACTTTTCGTTGTGCATATGTAATCCAGTTCTAGAAAAAGATCCATGCTTTCTCAGCATTACATTTTAATGAGCTGGCTTACGTGGCAGCTAAAATGCCCTGGGGGTTTTGGATGGAAAATTGAACTCTGTCCACATTTGCAATTCCAGTAACTCTAATCTACTCTCATAGGCTGAGTGAACCTCAGTACACATCAGTTTCAGGGCTCTGAGGGAAAACAAATCAATAAGAAGGAAAAAATCAATGGAAACAAGTAGTTCACAGAAAGTTGAACAAATCTTGAGATTCCAAGTACAGTTTGATGGTTGGTTCCCGAACCTTGCTCATTTCCACCAGCTGTTAAGGCTTGAGAAATTTGGGATATGCATCTCATGTACAATTATACTGTTCTCTATTTTAAAAGATGCTGTAACTCACAGTGCTTGTGTTTTTGTGTTTATTTCTTGCTAAAGATATCTTCGGATATATAGCATTTCTTGCTTTTTAGCAGAACAAGGTGACCTGCATTGATTTGAGATTCTGCCCGTCAGTAACTAAACGACCCTGAGTAAGTAATTTTATTCTCCAATGTTCAATTCCACAATTTATAAAACAGAATATTAGCCTCTTTAATTCACAAATACTTTGAGGATTAAATTAAAAAGCACAGGAAAAGAAATTTAACATAATTCTTGAGAACTGCAGCTTCTCAGTTATAGGCCTTACTATATTTACTTTATCGCTCAGACGTTTTCTTGTTGGCTTTATTTATTTTTTCTTTTCAGCTTGATTCAGCTTGATTTGTTGCAACACCAGCCTTAAAATCTCATACCAGACAGACTTTTGATTTTCTATAATTTTCTGGGTAGCCACAATTGTTCCTTGATGCTGCAATGCTTAATTTTTATTCCAAATAACTTATTTCTCAAATAGTTGTAGGAGAAAAAAATACATACACATATATGGCATGTGATAAGATTAAATAATTGCCATTACAATTAATTTTTTCATTTTATTAAAATAAATTAGTGCCAGATTAAAACAATACCATTCAATTTCATACAATTAATAGTCTTCAGATAAGAGAGATTAAAAAAAGCATTTAAATTGCTTTAAATGTAAAATGTCTTCCACTGGAAACAGTTTTTTTATATCTTTAACATTGTATAGCATAAAACATTCTTTTGAATGTACAATTAAAACCTAGATGCTCAATGTAAATAATCAGATACATGAAAATGAATATCTTGCTGTGGTTTAAATTGCTATCATTTTGATTACTGGTGATGAAGAAGATATTTTCCTATGTTTTATAATTTGCATTTCTTTTTCTTCAAATGCATATTCATATGCTTTGCTCAATTTTTCTGTTTGGATGTTTTTCATTTTGCTGATTTACAAGATGATTTCTATGAAAGATAGCCTACACAGGCAAGGATGAAAATAAAAACAAAAATAACTAGTAATCTTACAACCCAATGACTACCATCTTGGTAGTTTCCTTGAGATGTGCACTTTTATAATTCTAGGGTTATTTTTTAACACAATATATTGTAAGAATTTTTTGTATTATTTTTCAAATCATAATTTTATCTTGCATACATAATAAATATAGTTCTCACTATAACAGGTACTGTTCTAAAAATATGTTGTAAAAATTGTCAACTCATTTATTACTATGTTTTATTTATTTTTTATTTTTTCCTTCAAGTTTTTCTGAGTATATTGTTTGTTTTAAATGTCATGTAGTCAATTATATGTATATATTTTTTGTAGTTTCATCTTTTGGACTCTTGCTTGGGGTGCATTATCACTTCATGTTTATACAAAAGTTCAAAGTTCATTTATATTTACTTTTTAAATAAGAAATAATCCTTAATTTTTCAGTGATTTTTCTTGAGTGGGGAGTGACTGAATCTATGAGAATCTGTAGGAGTTACTGATCAGAAAAATGAACATACTACATGAACATAGAAGTTTGCATAAAATTTCAAAAGATTTGTAAACTTTCCAAAAGTCCACTCATAAACAACCTACAGATCCATGAAACCTAGCAGAAAAAAGCATGTTACAGATTTTTTTTAAGTAATAAATCAAGATCAAAATAGTTATTAATCCAGGGGTTTATAGGCTATCTTAATATTTTTATTGTGTCTTGTTCTCATAATTTGCAATATGTGAAAAGGATGTGCAGTGTTTTACATATAGTGTATGATATTGTGAAGAGAGAACCAAATACAGTAGAATGGGTAGAAGCTGGAAACCTGAGTCTTATCCTAATTCTATCACTAGTTCACTGAACTCAGAAAAGTCCTTTAATTTTCCTTAGTATACAAATCTGAATCTGTAAAATTTTTTATGTATGTGGGTATCTATTATATATGTGCTATATATGTGAGTGCATCTGGTTGAAAGGTTGAAGAGAAGAATTAACAATTCTTAAGTTCTTTTAAATTTCTTATATAAAACCAAAGTTATACTATTTTATAAAACCTTGTTTTCTTTTTTTTTTTTTTTTTGAGACGGAGTCTCGCTCTGTCGCCCAGGCTGGAGTGCAGTGGCCAGATCTCAGCTCACTGCAAGCTCCGCCTCCCAGGTTTACACCATTCTCCTGCCTCAGCCTCCCGAGTAGCTGGGACTACAGGCGCCCGCCACTACGCCCGGCTAGTTTTTTTGTATTTTTTTAGTAGAGACGGGGTTTCACTGTGTTAGCCAGGATGGTCTCGATCTCCTGACCTCGTCATCCGCCCGTCTCGGCCTCCCACAGTGCTGGGATTACAGGCTTGAGCCACCGCACCCGGCCTAAACCTTGTTTTCATTATTGTTTTATTAAGATTAATTGTTCATACAATCCACAGCATAAAATTCTATGAACTTCGATTAAAATATACAGATATATACCAGTGAAATCAATAGTTAAATTGAAAATATTTCCATCACCCAGAAAGTTCTCTCCTGACCTCTTTCAGTCACAGGCAACCATTGATCAGATTTTTATCAGAAATCAGTTTTACCTGTTTCAAACTTTATGTAAATTTAGTCAAAGAGTATGTATTCTGTGGCTTGTCTTTGTTTCTCTCACATAAATTACATAATGTTTTTGAAATTGATGCAAGTTACATGAATCAGTAGTTCCTTTTTTTACTTTTAATTGGCATGCAATATTTCATTGTGTAAATATACCACAGTGTTTTTTAAATTCATTTTCTTACTGATAGACATTTGGGTTGTTTCTAGTTTGGAACCATGATGAGTAAAACTGCTAAACCACATACAAGTCTATCTGTGGACATAAGTTTTTATTGCTTTTGGGTAGACACCTAAGTGTGAAATTACTGAGTCACAGAATAGATTCATATATAACTCTATGAGAATCTGCCAAATCATTTTTCAAAGTGGTTGTATAACTTTCCACTCTCATCAACTACCTGCTAGATAGAGGTCCAGTTACTTCTTGTTCTTGCCAACGTTTGATATTCTGAGCTCTTGGAATTTTAGCCATCACCTTGAAGTAATAACTTAGAATTACCAGGTACATAAAACAATTGGTCTACCAATTCATTAAATATATATATCATGTACACTCAAGTTATTTATTTCTTATTTAATTTCTCTTGAAAATGATTTGGCATTATGAGTGTATATCTGTTAATTTTATTATTATTGATAATATTTATTTTGTGTTTTTAAGATATTTTCGTAGAGACAGTATTAAACTTTTATTTGCTAGGATAAAATACTGTGTTATGTACCTGGTATTCTATGATCTTGCTAATTCCACTTATTGGTTTTAGAATCTTCTATAAATTTCTTAGGATTTTTTTATATACACAATCACATAATTGCAAATAATTGCATTTTCTTTTTTATGCGATTCTTTTCTTTTTATTCTGGCTTATTACTAAGAACTCCAGAACATCATTAAATATAAGTGATTAGAACAAACATTTTTTATTGCTATTGTGAATAGTGCTGCAATAAACATACATGTGCATGTGTCTTTGTAGTAGAATAATTTATAATCCTTTGGGTATATACCCAGTAGTGGGATGGCTGGATCATATGGTACATCGAGTTCTAGATCCTTGAGGAATTGCCATACTGTTTTCCATAATGGTTGAACTAGTTTACAATCCCACCAACAGTGTAAAAGTGTTCCTATTTCTCCACATCCTCTCCAACACCTGTTGTTTCCTGACTTTTTAATGATTGCCATTCTAACTGGTGTGAGATGATATCTCATTGTGGTTTTGATTTGCATTTCTCTGATGGCGAGTGATGATGAGCATTTTTTCATGTGTCTGTTGGCTGTATGAATGTCTTCTTTTGAGAAATGTCTGTTCATATCCTTTCCCCACTTTTTGACGGGGTTACTTGGAATCAACCCAAATGTCCATCTGTGACAGACTGGATTAAGAAAATGTGGCACATATACACCATGGAATACTATGCAGCCATAAAAAAGGATGAGTTTGCATCCTTTGTAGGGACATGTATGCAGCTGGAAACCATCATTCTTAGCAAACTATCACAAGAAGAGAAAACCAAACACCGCATGTTCTCACTCATAGGTGGGAACTGAACAATGAGATCGCTTGGACTCGGGAAGGGAAACATCACACACTGGGGCCTATCATGGGGAGGGGGAAGGGGGGAGGGATTGCACTGGGGAGTTATACATATGTAACAAACCTGCATGTTATGCACATGTACCCTAGAACTTAAAGTATAATAAAAATAAAAAAAATAAAAAAGAAGAACAAACATTTTTTAAATCTTGGTTCCGATATTGGAGGGAAAGTATTTACTATTTCAGTGTTGAATATGATGTAATTTTTGCATATGTCCTTTGTCAGGAGTAGAGGAAATCCCTTTCGTTTTTATTTTGCTGAAATGTATATCATTAATTGATACGGTATACTGAATTTAATGCCTCTATTGGGATATTTAAAATGTTTTCCCTTTATTCTGTGAATATATTTAATTACATTGAATGTTTTCTAGTGAATAACTTTGAATTGCTGACATAGATTGTACTTGAACATGGTATATTTTCTATTCATTGTGGAAATTAATTTGTATATTTTTGTTGAGTATTTTTGCCTTTATGTGCCTCTATCTTATTTTAGTAATGTTTTTGTCAAATTTTTTACATCAGGGTTGTGGTATCAGTGTCATGATATGAAGGTTACGTTCGTTTCATAAAATATGTTGGGAAATATTCCTTTCTCCACTGTATTTTGAAAGAGTTATGTAACTTTGGCACTATCTCATCATTAAATGTTTAATAGAAATTTATGATTTAAACCATCTGGGGAAATTTTTTAATTATTAATTCAATACAGGACTACTCCAACTTTCTTTTTCTTCTTTTTATAGTATTAAATAGTGGTTTTTAAAGGAATTTTTTTCAATTTCACCTAATTTGTCAAATATATTGGCATAAATAGTTCATCATATAATATTTTACATAGAATATGTATTGGTATATCATTGTTTAATGTTTATAGCATATGTCTATGATAGTTTATCACATTCTACTCAATCTTTTACTTCTTTATGTAGAACATAAAAAATTTACAATAGTAAAATTCTATTTTCCAACTCTCAGATCCTTGTATGTTTTTAAAAATGTTTTATATCTGTATATGTTATAAACTCAACACTGGAATGTTATTTTTTATTCAAATAGTAGTTTGTGTTTTAAAGAAATTAAAAGAGGCCAAGCACAGTGGCTTACACCTGTAATCTCAGCACTTTGGGAGGCTGAAGCAGGCAGATCACAAGGTCGGGAGTTTGAGACCAGCCTGGCTAATACGGTGAAATCCCATCTCTACTAAAAATACAAAATTAGCAGGGCATGGTGATGGGCGCCTGTAGTCCCTGCTACTCGGGAGGATGAGGCAGGAGAATTGCTTGAACCCGGGAGGTGGAGGTTGCAGTGAGCCGAGATTACACCACTGCACTCCAGCCTGGGCAACAGAGCGAGCCTCCATCTCAAAAAATAAAAATAAAAAAGTAAAAAACTAAAAGAAGAAACAAATGGTCTTATGTATTTATCCTTATAAGTATCTATTCTGGTGTTCTTCATTCCTTCCTACAGATACCAGATCATTTTTTTTTTAGCCCTCGAATATTCCTTTAGCCATTTTTTTTTAAACAGTGCAGGTCCCACACACACATTTTCTCAGCTTTCATTTATCTGTAAATATGTTTGTCTTGCCTTTTCGAAATATATTTTTACTGGATTTACACACGTGAATTGATAGTGTTTTGTTTTTCTTTTACCGCTTTTAAAGGTGTTCTTTCACTGTCTTTTGCCTTCCATTGTTTCCGATTTTTTAATCAGTTTTTGATAGTGTGTTTGGTTACATTTCAAATATGTCTTTCCTAAACATATAAATTAGATTGGCAGTTGAATTAGCATTTCATTGGTGTGGTAATGAATTCACATAAACTTAGTGGCTTCGGGCAATGCAAATTTATTATCTTAGAAGTTGATAGCTCAGAAGTCTGACACAGGCTACACTGGATAAAAATAAAGGTTAGCCAGGCTGTACGCCCTTCTAGAGACACTAAGGATAATCTGCTTTCTTGTCATTCTTATTTCTAAAGCACACCTGCATTCCTTAACTCATGGTGCATTCCTCCACCTCCAAACCCAGAAATAACAGATGAAGTCCTTTTTAAGTCATGTCATTCTTACCTTCCTTTCTGCCTTCTTCTTCCACATTATTTGTTCCATTTTTTGGATTTTGTTTTGTTTTGTTTTTGTTTTTTTGGTCCATGGGATAATCCAAAATAATCTTCCTATTTTAAGGTCAGCTGATGAGCAACCTTAATTCATCTGCTCCCTCTATTTCCTTTGTCATCTAAGCTACCATATTCAAAAAGTTTGAGAATAAGGACATAGACATCTTCGGAGGCCATTATTCTGCCTACCACAAGACATAATTTACCAAAGTGTACTGGCGTCCAATTTTACTAATTCAAATGAAGAATATTATAGAAATCATCTTTATGTATGTCCTTTTACCCTCTCCCATTTATAATATAATTGTTAAACATTTCTTCTACATATATTAAAACCACATTAGGCATCAGACAGTATTATAATATTACTTAAACCATCAAACACCATGTAGAAAATTTAAGAGGAAAAGAAAGTTTAGTGTACTAATCATAGTTTTTATTCTTCCATGTTCTTTCTTCTTTTCTGATATCCCCGTAATTTCTTCTACTGTCATTTCCTTTCTATTTAGAAGATTTCTGTTAGTGTTCTTTTAGGGTAGGTAGATGGTAACAAATTCTCTTAGTTTTGCTTCATCTGCGAATGTCTTTACTTTCCTTATGTTACTGCAGAATAATGTCACTGGATGTAAAATTCTGGGTTTACAGTTGTTTTTAATTTCAATTTTAATTTTCACTTGAAAAACAATGTGCTCTTCCCATAAACAATCTGAGATGATCTTTGAAAAATGGTGTGTTATTCATCTGCCCTGAAAATTTTACAAAATTCCACAGATCTAGAGGTTCAAATCTTCACATTCACTTTAAGAATAACTGTAAAACTGTCCAGACCATCAAGGGTACGCATATTCAAAATATCATTGAGTATCTGAAAGATGTCCCTTCACAGAGGAAATTCATATCATTTTATCATTACAGTGGTGGAATTGTTGGGCTTACCCAGGTCAAACAATGCAGGTGGACACAAGGTTGATGGCTTAAAAAGAGTGCTAAATTTTTGCTACACATGTTTAAAAATGCACAAATTAATGCTAAATTTAAAGGTTAGCTGAATTTAGACATAGATTCTCTAGTAAAAGATATCCAGCTGAACAAAATACCCAAGGTACCACCATACTTACTGACTTCACGGTTCAGTTAACTCATACATTAGCTATCTTTGCTACATTTAGGTAATTCTTACTAAAAAGAATAAATTGTTTCCAAACCAGTAAAGCAGGTTATACAGAAGAGAAAGATATCCTAGAAGAAACTGAAGAAACATAAATTTAGGGTCTGGAAATAAATTCAGCCTAAATTAAGTGAAAATAAAAGTAAGTCTAAACAAAATAATAAAATGTCTCACTACTTTTTTTCTGGCCTTTACAGTTTCTTATGAGAAATCCACTGTTATTTAAAAATTTTCCCTATAAGTATGGTGATCTTTTGCTTTTGCTGCTTTTAAGATTTTTTCTCACTTTAGTTTTCAAAAGATTCACTATGCTGCGTCTTGGTGTGGATTTCTTTGGGTTTATGCTGATTAGTCTATGATTAGCTTTTTGAATCTGTAGGTTTATGATTTTTGCCAAATTTGGGAAACATTCATATTTATATTTTTAACCTCATCCCTTTTCTCCTCTCCTTCTGGACTCAATATTATGAATTTAATGTGTGTGGTTTTTTTTAGTTCCACATGTTCCTGAGATTCTGTTCATTTATATTTTTAGTCCGTTTTATCCTTATTGCTCAGATTAGATAACAATAATTTACATTATTCTAACTTTTGATTCTTCTCTCTTCATTTTATGTTGATCTGTCCCATTAAGTTTTTTTTTTTTTAATTTTAGTTATTGTATAATTTAGGTCTAAAATTTCCATTTGGTTCTTATTTATATATTCTATTTCTTTGCTGAGATTTTCTATTTCTTTTCTGAGACTATCTATTTTTTCATGCTCCAAACGTGCTTTTAATTGCTTATTGAAGCATTTTTATTATGGTTGCTTTAAAATCTTTGCTAAATAATTCTAATACCTGTATCTTCTCTGTGTTGGCATCTGTGTAGGCTACATAATGGATCCAAAAGATAACTACATCCTAACAATGGAACCTACAAATAACACCTTAGATGACCAAAAAAAAAAAAGTCTTTCCTGATGTAATTAGATCAAGGATTTTTAAATAGGAGGATTATCCTGGATTATCCAGGTAGACCCAAATATAATCACAAATATCCTTGTATAACAGAGGCAAAAGGACACTTGACTATGCAAGAGAAGCAGGCAATATAACCACAGAAGCAGAGATTCCCTTGTTGTTGCTGCCAAGTAGAGATGAAAGTCCAGGTTTAGCAGTTGGCTTCCGTTAACACTTAGGCAGACAAGGGCTCCTACTGCTGGTTAAAGGTGAGAGTTCAGGCTATCCATTAGGGCATCATTCAGTAGCTCCCTACCTAGGAGGAAGAGGGTTGCTTCATTACTGTTCCCCACGTGACCCCCACTGATATTATGGGGGGGGTGGCATTATCACCAATGAATGGTGGTGAACAATCTGACTCCACTAGGCCTCCCATCTGACACCTCCCTGGTAGGGAGGGAGAAGAATGCATCAGTATTGTAGTATGGGCATAGCATTTCTGGCTCTGAATGTGGTCTCTACAGACACCACAGTGAGGGAGGGGAGGCTTCCTACAATCTAGTGGGGCTTTATGAGCCATCTTCCAGTTGGATTTTTCTGACATCTCTCAGCACAGTGGTTTGGCTGCTTTGTGACAGTCTGGCAAGCATAGCTATGTGGCCTCTACTTGGCCTTTGCTATTGATGGTGGGGTGTTGCAGCAGCTTTTTCTGCGGTATATGATTGTAGTAGAATGGTTGTAGTCTGAAAAGTTTCTGTCTTACTGATTGCTACTTTCCTGGTCCCTTGGCTAGAAAGAGGAGTCTTTGTTGTTTTTTGTTTTTATTCAAATTTGTTGACATTTCCAGTTTGTATCTCTAGTATCCAGGCTGGGCTATGTTAGCTGGCAAGGAGGAAACCCAGGAAACTCTACTATGTCATTCCTTTGGTCCTGAGGCCCCTAGCTAGTCTGTTCTTTTCTCTCCATCTTTCAGAATCTCATATTTCTTTAATATATATACATATTTCCAATTGTGTGTATATATGTATATACAATATATACATACAATATATACATACAATATATATGTATATACCTATACAATTATTGTATATAAAAATATAAAATAATTTGTTATACTTAGTGAGGGGAATAGGAAAAAGTAAATCTATACTGCCTTCTTAGAAGCAGAGGTACCCCGTATGTTTTTAAAACCATACAACTTCTATAAACAAATGATATTCATTCTGTTAATGCACATCGTTTGATAGATACTGTCAACTTTTAACTTCTCTGCTCATCCCTACTGAGAGAATTGCTCACTGACATAACCTACTATCTTGATGACCATACTTGCTACCGTCTTAAATAAAATGGATTTTATTTCCACCTCCACCTCTACCAGTAACCGATACAAGTGATGGTCAATGGATGAAGGTCAGGAAATCCGTAGGCCTTCAGGAAGTTTAGCTAAGGTAGGAAGTTAGAAAGTTATGAGAAACAAATAAGGAGAAAAGTGAAGAAAATGGAAAAAGAGAGAGCCAATAGTAATAGAATGGAGAAAAAAGGACCAGGCGTGGTGACTCAGGCCTGTAATCCTAGCACTTTGGGAGGCTGAGGCAGATGGATCATCTGAGGTCAGGAGTTGGAGACCAGCCTGGCCAACATGGTGAAAACCTGTCTCCACTAAAGATACAAAAAAATAACTGGGATTGGTGGCATGCACTTGTAATCCCAGCTACTCAGGAGGCTGAGGCAGGAGAATTGCTTGAACCCAGGAGGTGGAGGTTGCAGGGAGCCAGATCACGTCACTGCACTCCAGCCTGGGCGACAGAATGACATTCCGTCTCAAGAAAGAAAGAGAGAAAGAGAGAAACAGAGAGAGAGAGAGAGAGAAAGAGAAAGAGAAAGAGAAAGAAAGAGAGAGGGAGAAAGAAAGAAAGAAAGAAAAGAAAGAAAGAAAGAAAGATAGGAAGGAAGGAAGGAAGGAAAGAAAGAAAAAAAAGCGATAAACTGTAGTAAAAACCTTGACCAGGTAAAATTCATGTCCAGTACTAAAGAGAAATCAAGTAACAGATGTAATAAAAGCAAACACTGCATGGTGCCTATTTATTCAAAAACTGTTTTTGGTACTTTAAATATATCAAAATTCATATAACCCGTAAAGTAACCAAATCAGTTAAGTTCTGTTATTAGACCCATTTACAGCTGAAGAAACTGGGACACAGATTGCTCAAGATCACTTACACGAGGCTTTTTATCTTAAGCCTCATATGTAGTTGGATGCTATGATATTGACAATATCTCACTGTTTTTGAGCTTAAAAATATCATTTTCATTTGATTTCATCTAACAGCTTCAGAGCCCATGCAGTCTCTTAAAAGCAGAGATAAGAAGCCAGTCATTAGAGAGCAGAAACTGGAAAAACAGAAGAAACCTAAGGGAGAAGTGATCGGGCTGTATAAATTCCATTCCAGTGAGCCTTATCTCTCTGCAGTTAACATTCGAAGGTTATTTCTATGAATTCTTTTTGTATTCTTATGACAAAAACCACTTTGCTAGCTAGTTTGGTTGAGTCTCTTTTCCTTTACAACTCCCACAAACAGATTCTAAACTACAAAAAGGGAGGGAGAAAAAACACTTTTAGTTCTAAAATCTAGACAAAGAAAATCTGAAAAGGAAGCCTGCTGAAAATCTTCTTGGAACAGGTCAGACTCTATTTAGATGCTGTAATTTGGTATGCTTAAACGAATTCCTCAGCATTTGTAGTGACAGAAGACACGAAAACAGTTAGGGGTCCTTTGCACTTATATTCCTTTCTTCATTGAAACCAGCAACAAAGATGGTTGTTGACTCAGAGGATTGTGCCAAACCTGCCATATAAACCAGATACGGCCTTTAATTTAAAAGAATCTAAAGAAGCAAGTGAATGTAATCAAGTATTCGGAATTCTCTCCTCCTCACCACTCAAAAACATACCTGGTCATTTTTCTCTTTATCTGGCAAATACTCAACTACATTTCAAGGTATAAATTAACAATAATCCTTTTTTCCACAGCACTTGTCAGTATAATATATAGTCACCCAATGTAATAGAAGGTGTTCAGAATTAATAATTGGCAAGCCTGGTTTCTAGCTTGAATGATATTTTCTGCAAAAACTAGCAAGAACATTTTTAAAAGTAAGGCTACATTGCTGAATTTCCACACCTTTGCTCTTAAAATTTTCAGGGATAATCAAACCCAGGTGAGTGAGTCTCACTAAAATGAAACCAAGACTGTTTTTTTTTTTTTTTACATTTACAATAAGAAATTACTTCCTCAAGTCCAAGAATATTCTAAATGTGCATGATCAATGTCTTCTCTACATTAGGCAAATTTACTCAGGCAGATAGATCCAATCAGTAGGTTTCTAGTGGAGCATGAAATAAGGAGAGCAAGAGGAATAGAATATATATTGACATTATGCTAAAAACACCTCACCATTCCTCTCATAATCTAGATAGTCTGTCACTCATAATGAAACTTCATTTACTAAAATCCTATGAATCTACTTTCTCACTAAATTCAACCTTGTCACCAAAAAAAAAGAGAACAGTCCAAAAATTAGGATCCCTGAATACAGATACTATTCATCATTATATCTAGTCTTTTTCTAAGTTCCCATTGCTGACAAACACTTAATAACCACTTCTAATTGATGCATGTTTTATGTAGATATTATAGCTCAATTGAAACTATTTACAGTCAAGTTCTACCTGCCAAGGTGCTTCTATATCTTTTGGGATACATTGCATATATGTGCTTTGATGCATTGTTTTTATTCCAGTGATGGACTAAGAAGAGTGGGCATTGGGAGAGTCCAACCCTTCAGGGAGGACTATTTTATCCCTAACACAGTATGGAAATGTGGATCTTATGATAATAAAAACTGGAAAGCAATTTAACTGATGTTTAAATTGTGAATTCTTTCCAGACAATGCAGCACACCCTTATTGCCTCACTCTGGGATGGCTGCTCCTGTTACTCTGAGCTTACTGCTCAATGAGTGGTTTCTTCTATTATGGCTATTATTTTAATTTAATTTTCTTTTCTTTATGATGGCTTTCTATTCATATGTAACTCTATCAGCCAGAAATCTGTCAGGAAAGGACAAGCCATTTTATGCATTTGGTGTGTAAATGGTTTAATGCAGCCACTGTATTAAACTGTATCTGATCCACACAGCCTCCTGAGAAGGATGGCTCCGTCTTTTTCCCTCAACTCTCATGCAAGTTCCTCTTATTGACAAATGCTAATTACCTCATAAAAAAAGGGATTCTGGGAACCATAGTTCTCAGCCTTAGATTACTATGGTGAGGTGGTGCTGAGTTGACAGCAAGGTACAGCACAACAATTTAAAATATATTATGTACAAGCATGGGTAAGGGAAGTTACAGTGTTAGATTAAACTCTACTTGGAGCCAGCTGTGGTGGCTCATGCCTATAATCCCAGGGCATTGGGAGGCCAAGGCAGGAGGATTGCTTGAGGCCAGCAGTTTGAGACAAGCCTGAGTAACATAGCCAAGACTTTATCTCTACAAAACTGAAAATTTAAAAAAAATAGCCAGGGAGGTTTTCTTGAGCCCAGGAGTTCATAGTTACAATGAGCTATGATCATGCCACTGTACTCTGGTCTGGGAGACAGAATCAGTCCCTTTCTCTAGGGAAAAAAAAATTCTACTTATCTGTCTATTTCTAGTTTCAAGGGCTTTACTGTTGAATTCATAGTCATAAAGTCATGCACTTTCATAAAGTTTCACCTGTAATAATAAAGCTGATTTCCTTTTCCTCTTCCTCCTCTTTTTTCTTCTTATTCTTATCTGTCTCCTACCCTCAGCCCATCCTCATCTAGCCTTTGTCCACCTTACATATTCGATATTCACAATTTGGTACTCCTTCATTAATATGTTACTTTGCATTCTTATAAAGAAATGAAGAAGGTTAATAGTTTTCATTGTAATACACAATATCTCTATATATTAAAGTGCATGTAAACATAAAAGTTATATGGTTTCAATTGTTTTACAAAAATGTTATTTTATATTGTAGTTCTCTGTATCTTGCTTTTCTCCTGTAACTCTGTCGCCAAGTCAACTATTATTGATTTATTTCATTCATTATAATGACTTAAATATACCATGATACAAATAAACTACAAAATATTTAAGCATATTCTTATTACAAAATAATCATTTTACCTGTTTTTTTTTTGCTACTACAGTCAAAGACATCAGCATCCAATTGCATATGTTGATATATGCCAGTTCTTTTATTTCTAGAAATAGATTTGCAAGGATGGCATTATTAGAAGATATGCACATAAAATGATAATGGAAGTCAATAGGTGACTTTTTATATGCTGTAAAACTCATTTTTCTACTATGTTTGAGAATACCCCCTTTTCCACATCCTTGCCAGTCAAAGTTGTCTACTTTATTTTTCCTTTTACCAATGAAATATGTGTAATGTATATGTCAAAATGTTATAATATTTTAATAACCCTTTTCCTAATTACTAGGAATAATTATCATGTATTTATTGGTAATATGAACACTTAACCTTGTAATAGTTCTGTTTTCAAAATATTTGCTTGTTTTCTATTCAGCTGTTTATATTTAGTACAATTGAAATTTGAATATACAGTGTTTGAACTGTGGTTTGAATTATGTCCCCTGAAAATTTATATGTTGAAGTTCCAACTCCCACTATCACTGGATGTGATCTTATTTGGAAACAGGTTATTGCAGATATAATTAATTAAGTTCATAAGGGGTCACATTTTCGTAGGGTGGATCCTTATAAAAGAATGGCATGTGAAGAGACAGACAAGCGCACAAGGGAGAACACATGTGAGCATGAAGAGGTGGGGGCAATGCATCCACAAGCCAAGGTGTACCACAGATAGTCCGCAAATACCAGAAGCTAGGAGAGAGGCCTGGGACTGGTTTCTCCTCTCAGCCCTTAGAAAGAACCAACCAGCATCTTGATCTCAGACCTCTGGGCACAAGAACTGTGGAACAATAAATTTCTCTTTAAACCACCCAGTTTGTGACCCTTTGTTATGGCAGCCATCACAAATTAATACATGTAATTAGATGAAAATGTTATTTTCTTTTAGATGGAGTTGTGCCAGCTACATTTATTAATTTACATTGCCTCCACTGAACCAAAATATTACTTTTCTCATACATTAAATTTTTAATTGATATATGTATATATTCTCAAATACAAATATATAAAATTCTACATTCTCAAATCTGCCAGAATCTGTTTTCTCCATTCCATGTTACTGACATATTGGTATATATTCTTTTTTTTTTTTTGAAACGGACTCTCACTCTGTCGCCCAGGCTGGAATGTAGTAGCGCAATCTCAGCTCCCTGTAATTCCCACCCCCTGGGTTCAAGCGATTCTCCTGCCTCAGCCTCCCGGGTAGCTGGGATTACAAGCACCCGCCACCATGCCTGGCTAATTTTTGTATTTTTACTAGAGACAGTGTTTCACCATCTTACTCAGGCTGGTCTTGAACTCCTGACCTCATAATCCACCCTCCTCTGCCTCCCAAAGTACTGGGATTACAAGTGTGAGCTACCGTGCCTGGCCATATTTGTGTGTATTCTAATACTCATCAGTAGGATACTCTTTTTAATAGCAGAAACTTTACCATTATTTTTAAGATTGACATACTTTTTGTATGTTACTGCTATTAATCAATTTTTGTATAATCATGAGTCGTTTAAAAGTAATTCTCAACCACTAAGAAAAAAACCTCTGTTGGAATTGTACTTGGCATTACATTAAGTTTATATATCAACATTTAGAGAATAATCAAATTTGTTATGATATTCTTTCAGTTTATGAACATGATTTGCCTTCATTTGTTCAAATATTTTTGTATGCCTTTTTAATGCAGTAAAATTGGTAAAGGTCATGGTTTTTAAATTAATTCATTTCTAATTTTATTCTATTTACAGAGACAGTATTTGTATTATCAGTGTTTATATTACTTCTCATCTTTGGATGTGAATTCATTGAAATCTCTTTGCATCCTCAATGTCTTTATGGTCAATTATCATGTCTTCTGTTCTTCAGTTTTATATTTATATATGGTAGAGATATACATGTATAGTATTTATAAATATAGATATATGTATAGATGTGTATATATTTAAGACCCACTTTTCAATCATAGTCAATTTGAATTATTTTGTCCATATGATACTCATGGACATGGAGTAGCATCCCATTATTAATACTGTTCTGGCTATGTTTCTTTACTACCCACTGTCCTATGTGTATATCAGTGTTCTCGTGACTTTCTGCTTGAAGTTTTTCAACCTTTTTGAGAAAATTAATGACACTAGAAAAGCCCTCAGAGCAATACCAGATGTGAGTTGGAGAAAATGTTTCCTGGGTGTCCTGCCCCTGCTGTGGTCTAACTCTGAGCTCTGTTCTATATTGTCTTCCAGCATTCCTGGCAAAGATACGTTTCCATGGCCCACTGATTACACATCCTTTCCTGGCTTCCTTAACTTTTCCTGTATCACCTTCCTGCTACTGTACTCATGCTTTTTCAGATCATCTCCCAAGTGACTTCATATCATTGTCTCAGAATGCATTTCTTTGTCAACCCAATCTGAAACAGTTTCTATTTTTCCTTACATCCCTTACAGATTTTACTTTATAAAAATTGTCACTATGTTAGATCTTTAAACTGACTGTAAGCCTTTAGCAAAGAAAAATACTATCTGTTGCTTCTCTTACTGCCTTTTTTTTAAAAAAAAATTAACTCCCATTTTGTCAGTCATCTGGATTCTAGATTGCAAACCTTGCCTTCTTCTCTCTTGCTTCTACTCAGTAGAATCAGGTTCACTTTTTTGTTTTTAACTTTTCTGAGTCACTTCATGTTTCACAGGCCTATTATACGTCATATTACTATTTTTTTTCTGTTAGCCAATCTGAGAATTATTTTCTTTGTTTTGATAAATTAAGCCATGTGTGGTTTTGACATGATTGATGAGTTTGACCTCAGTTATATCTAATAATAGTTTCATGTTTTATCCTTTTACAATATCATCTGTTTCAGTTTGTCTTTTTCATTTATGGTTTATCTTGTAGTTAAGACAATTTTTTCTCTCTTTCTCCCACTTTAATAATTTGCTAAATCTGCATAGTGTATAACCGTCACAACTCTACTGTCCCTCTCACGCTTATTCTTTAGTACTAGTTCTACAGTCATATATGTATTCAGGGCTCACCACTTGTACTATGCCAATGACTTTCCAGTGACTTTGGTTATCTAAAATATTCTCTGGTAGGTTCCATGGGAACAATATTTCCTGAGTTCTTGCATGTTTGTGTTAGCCTACAGCTTTAATACTGAAAATCATTTTTGCCTGAATAGAAAACATTTGGCTCACATTTTCCTTCCTTGAGTATCCTACATATATTAGTCCTTTGTCTTATAGCATAAAATATCACTGTCAAATAGTTTGACATCAATATGTTTTTCTCTCCCTTGGAAGTGATCTGATATTTTTTCTGTTTTTTTTTTCTTCTGCATAACTAAAATACTTTAAAACATTTTTTCATTTCAAAACCAAAAGATTCACTAGAATAAGTCTCAATGTTGGTCATCACAGGACAGTTTTTCCAGGAAGAATATGTAGGTTCAAGCCTTTATTTCAGGAAATTTTCCTAGAGATAATATATAGGTCCAAATCTTGATTTATTCATGGAAATATTCCTAGGAAAAATAGATTAAGTTTTGAAGACCATACCAGTAGGAGAGAAGACAAACTGATGCCTTATTCAAGAAAATCTCAGGAACAAAAGCTCAAAGCATCTTTTTAATTTCTTATGCAAGCCATTTTCTCCATAGTTTTAAGTTTGTCTGCCACTGAAACATTTCTTAAACTTCAATTCAACTGTCAAAAAATCAAAAGGAATTTCACAAGATCATGTTTAGTTTCTTACTTGTTGTATTTCTTTCATTTGAATTTGATTTCATTGCATATAGGTTGCTTTACTACAGTGTCATTATCATGATGCCCATGAAGTGATTGTTGTGAAGCATAGACCCTCTGCTCTGTTACTCAAATTCTAGCTCACTGTGTGGCTCATCCCACTATTATGGTTGGCAGAACCTAAACATGCTGCAGCTTCCTCTCCTTACCTCATCTGTATCTTTATATGTCTTAAAAAGTATTATTCCCATATTAATTCAATGCTTCTACTTTTACTATTGTAATATATCAAAGATTTCTCATATAATTAAACTGTGGTAAACTCTCTAGCCAAAAAACATCAGATTGTTATTTATTATAATTTTGTAATTAATTTCTTTTTATCCTATAATACAATCTGATACATTACACCAAACAGTAATATATAATGTTGCACCTGAGAAAGTTTTTCTACTCTGGACTTCAATTTTATCATACAAAAAAGGAGGACTTTTTACTAGATCCCAAAATTTTGAGTATTTCCTCCTGTCACCCATTGTAGAGCAGTGGGAGGTAGAGTGAATGAAGTCCAGGAATTCCAATGCTTGCCTTCCTTAGCCAGAATAACTCTTAAGTTATCTCTTTTATACACTGGAGTTTCAGGAAAAAAAAAAAA
>NW_012115444.1:1751886-1771238 GCF_000951035.1 Colobus angolensis palliatus
AAGGAAGGAAGGAAGGAAAGAAAGGAGACAGGGAGGGAGGGAAGGAGGGAGGAGGAGGGAAAATTCTTACGCTTCCTTGATTTTCTAACTTAATCCTCACAGATAATAATTGTTTTCTTTCCTAAGGATTATAGGTGATATCATTAACCCGGATAAAGAGAAGTTGCAAATGGTGTAGCATATAGACTGTGACCCTTGTCATGCTATTTAGCGAGAAAATATACAGACCTAATAATCGGTTGTTTTGCACCAGTATAGTCGCATACCTTTTTATGCTGGATCTCTTTTGTTTAGGTGAGTACCCATGATTTGTGAAATATTTTGCATATCTTTCTTGAAACTCAGACATGGCTAGCAAGAAAGCACTGCAGACGTGTAATTGTGAATGAGAAATAATCCAAGCACGTCTTTGTCTACATTTCATCATTTTTGATAGTATGTGCTCAGACTCAGAAAATTATTTTGCTCAGTTTCAATATGTAACCTTCATTCATAAGATTGGCTCACCTCTTGCATAAAGATTAAAAATACAGAAAGGATGAAGATAAGCTCTTAAGAGTAGACAACTCCTGTTTTAATATTTTTTTGTCGTAGGTATGATGTGAGAAACTAAATAAAAATCTATATGTTTTCACTTATTTTTATCTATCGCTATATTTTGGTATGTTTTTTAATCTCAAATATATAGCCTATTAAGCTACCACTTGTCAGAGGACACACACCTCAATAGTCTGTAATTCCAAGTTAGAGTCTTAGATACAAAATTAAGACATTTGCTTGATTTTGCTTCACATGAATTACTATTCCTTCTAGAGAAACACAAACAGGGATACAAATAGATAGCTTCTCCCTCTTGTGCTGTCTTTCTTAATAGGTACTGCACTTGACTCAGGAGTGGATTTTAAAAATTAATTCTAGGCCTGAAGTGCTAACTTCAGCCTTTCAAGTGTAACTATTTTAGAGTCCAGTTTTTCAGAGTTGAACTCTGGTGGCCATTTTAAGAAGGCTATTTTGACCCAGGGGATCTTTTTCTATGGGGCTTGGAATCTGCAAGAAATATGGCTAAGACATAGACTGAGAATTAGCAAATGTGTTGTACATATTACTTGATAATTGAAAAAAAAGAATTAAAAAGTGAATTGATTTGCTACTCAACATTATCAAAATGTCCCTGACAAACATGTCAACATGGCATACACATGAGCCATTAACACCTACACAGGCCTGTCTACAATCTGCCCTCAAGGGAAGAATGGACATCCCTTTCCTTTGCTTATCTGTTCTCGTTACCTGAGGAATGTTCTACCTACATCCTTTTCCATGCCGATTTTATCCCCTGCCCACTCCTCAAATCCAAATTTCAATTACTTCGCAGTAAATTTTCTATTCTTCAATTACTCCTGGCCGCAGAGGAGTCTCCCTTCCTTAATTTACGTAACACTTATAATCTTCTCCAAACAATTTATACCTAAACACAAAATTTGTTTGGCTCTCTCTAGATATTTTAGCCGCTTTTCTTTAGGTAGCTATGAATGTTTTTGAGACCAAAAACTAGATATTTCTCTTTACTAGCAAACTTCAACCTAGGTGCTTAAGAAATACAGTTTTTTTAAATAGAAAAAAAAAAAGTCAAGACAAAATTGCAAACATGTTTCTATCATATAAACATGCATATTATTAAAATATGTAAAGATCTGCATTCCAGTTGATCAATAGCCACCACCCCACTCCCTCATCTCCCACTCCCTCCAAGTTCTCCCTCACTAACCTGGAAGTCTCCCCTCAATCCATCAACTAAAGGGGTAATACAAGGCACAAAAGAGGATGCCAGCTCACTGCTCCAGTCTCATGGCCACTGCTATCTGTTCTGAGGTGTTGTTCAGGTGCTACAGGGATGATACCACTAATTAATGCTTAATGTAGCTTGAATCCAGGAGATTGTTTTCCCTTCAGTAGAGGTCTGTTCATAAAGCAAATTTTCATTCTTTTTTGCATGGGATACAGAGTCTCACTTTCTTTCCCAGGCCGGAGTGCAGTGGCACAATTACGGCTCAGTGCAACCTCAACCTCCTGGGCTCAAGCAATCCTCCTGCCTCCGTGTACCAAGGCTGGTGGGACTACAGGCATACACCACCATGCCCAGATAATTTTGGGGAGATTTTTAGAGATAAAGTCTGGCTATGGTGCCCAGGCTTGTCTCAAACTCCTGACCTCAAGTGATCCTCCCACCCAGGCTTCCCAAAACACGGGAATTATAGGCGTGAGCCACTAAACCCAGCCTTTCATTCTTAATTTAAAATGTTACCATATAATCCTTTTCCAATAAGAAAAACATGTGCTATAAAGAACCCACGTTATTTTCCAACTTATAATATATATTCCCTTGTAATAATAAGCAAAGTGTTTTTGCTTATTGTATACAGATGATGACCATATAACTTTTAACACCAAATTATTCTGCCTTTTAGAAATTAATGGCATTTAAATGATTACATAGGAAGTCAAATTATTTATTTACCATTTCTCTAATATCCCATTTGCATATTGGGTTCAGATATCCCTAAAATAATATTTCATTTTGTTAATTTATCTTAGCTCTGAAATATGCCACTCTGTTTTTCAATAACAACAGTGAAAGTAGACCAAGGCAAATATTAAAATGCTTTTATAAGTAATATATCTAGAAGCATATAACTGAAAGTAATTAAAATATTTTTGTGCTGATGGACATGCTATGAAGGACAATAATACAATTATGACTCAAATATTTAACTGAACATCTGTTCTTGATCATAATTCCTTCTTAAATTATCACTTTGTTTTGTATTTAAGAAATCATTCTTAACGTTTTACAAGGACAGTTATCTTGTGAGTATGATATGAGAGCTATGTGTTTCATACTTCATGGACTTCATGACTCCATTGGAGACTTCTGCCCTTTTGGTAGCTGTGTATCTCTTTTCCAATATCCTCATAAAATAGATTTACATGCTTTGTTTGATGTCCCTATGTAACATATATGATTCTACGTTCTCCAATCTTATGGAGTCATTTTTTCTTATTTGAGAACCCCAAATTTAGTATAAGCTTCAATTATGAATTAGGGAAGACTTTCAATATGCTCCCCTTCTTGTTTCTGAGAATCCCTACAAAATACTTTCATGCTTGCTCCACAAAACTTATTTTGTTTCTCACTTATTGCCTTCCCCAGCCATTTTCCCCCAGATAGCCTTTCCATTTCTTGAAGGACCTCCCTTAGTCACTGTGACATAACCATGGCCATTTTCCTTTTTCTCCTTCCATCCAGAATGGATATTGACAAATTTCTTAATTCATTGGAACATAGGCAACAAAAAAACTTCATGATGTTAAGTTACTGTACTTAAGGCTTGGAGATAAAATTAAAAAGCTAAGAAGGAAACTATAAAGGTGGATGTTCATGGTAGATATTATTCAGAAATGGCCATGAAACTTTCTCTGTTTATATGAGCACTCTGTTCCTCCAATGAATATACAGAGTTAAATTCCCCAGCCTTTAAATATGAATTGACCAAACGAAGTGCTTTGATCAATAGAATGTTATGGAAGTGATACTGTATCTGTTTGGGGCTTAATTTTTAAGAGACTTTTAACTTCTACTTCTTTAGGACTCAGTCATCATAAAATCAGATTATTCTACTACAAAGTGACACCCCTTGGAGAAGCCCTGGAAGATGAGTCAGAAGAAGAGAGAGGCCACACGAAGGAAAGTTGAGGAGCCCTGGCTAGCAGGAAGCACCAAGCCTTCAGAGTGTGAATGAGCCCTCCCTGAACTCATCCCATCCCAAGAGAAGAGGACAACTGGATAAGTGATCCCAACCTTACATCCTGGAGCAGAAGAACCACCCAATTAACACACAGAATCATAAGAAATGATAACTTGTTTCAACATGCTGAGTTTTGGAGAAGTTTGTTATGCATAGAAATCTAAACTCCTTGATATCACTTCTGATAGAGCCAATTTGCCAGATCCCTTCATATGGGGTCACCTGCTTGATTTCTCTTGCCTAAGCACCAACTTCTCCCCACCATCATTTAGATGCTGGTTCACTTCCCATTATGAGGAATAAATCCTTTCGACACTAAGAATCTGGGGTTCTAGGCTCTTAACTCATTGGTTTTAAAATTTTGTTTGTTGTCCTTTATTGTAGCAAAATAAACATAATGTAAAGTTTATCATTTTATCCATCTTAAAGTGTAAAATCCAGTGACATTTTGTTACAATTACCGGTATCTAGTTCTATCATATTTTCATTACACCAAAAAGAATCGGTATTTCCCAGAGTCCTTAACAACAATTAATGTATTTTCTCATCTATGGATTTGCCTCTTCTAGATAATTCATATAAATGGAATCATTCCATTTGTGCCTGGCTCTTTCACATAGCATTATATTTTCAAAGCCCATCCATCCAAATTATTGCTTTTCATAAAGGAAGAAAGAATTCTTCCCCTAGTTAGCATCTTGCAAGAAGTGCCACTCTTCCCATAAGGAGGAAAATTTTTAAATTTTCAGAGTAAGATCTCTATTTCAGAGTAAGATCAAGGCATTACTTTCATCTAACTAAGAGGTCCAATGGATTGTTTTCTTTCTCAAACAAAAGAGTAGCCTCTTATAAAAAGTGAATTACATAGTCACTCTTGTGGGAAAAAAAAAATCTCAGGCAGTTCTATGTTTAGCAGATTGTCTCCAATCCTTATACAAACTGACACAGATCCTGCTTGTGGGAGTTAATTTTTTGTGTCAGTTTAACTGGGCATAGAGTGCCCAGATATTTGATCAAACAGGATTCTGAGTATGTCTTTGACGATATTTCTAGATGAGATTAACATTTGAATTGATAGACTTGAGTAAAGCAAATGGCCCTCCCTAATGTGGGGTTTCACCTAATCAATTGAAGATCTGAGTAGAATAAAAAGGCTGAATAAGATGGAACTTCATTCACCTGCCTGGCTGTTGAACTGGAACATGGGTCTTCTCATAAACTTAGACTAGAACTTAGACCATTGACTCTCCTTGTTCTCAGACCTCTGGCCTTGAACTAGAGCTACACCACTCACTCTCCAGGTGACCACTCACAGGTCTTCAGCTTGCCACTACCTTTCTTGGAACTTCTCAGATTCCATAATCACGGGAGCCAATTCCTTATAATAAATAAATATCATACATGTGTGTATACATGTGTGTGTACATGTACAGATGTATACGTATATGTGTACACACATATGCATACATATACACACATATATACATGCATGTATCTATTTATATAGAGAAATTTATTCTCCTATTCGTTCTGTTTCTCTGGAGAATTCTGGCTAATATACATGCCTTTTTTCATTTCTTAGCAAATATACTACTATTACATATACTAATACAAGTAGGTCAGAATAGATATGCATCAGCGGCAATGTCTATTCATGTCTCCAGAGAAAACCTTCTCCTAAAGCTTTTTACTTTTTTACAGTATAGAATAATTGGAGGCCAAGAGAAGATTAATACAATTGGTACAGTAAAATACTGTCTTCCTCTCCTTCAGCCAATATTCTCCCCAACATAAAATAGGGAAAAAAGTAAAATTGTATTTAAAATATTGTATTTATTTAATCTCTATTGGTATGATGTTATTAAAATTAGTGCCTAATTTTTTCACTACAGTTCAGGTATGTCTTACTAATTTCAGGTGACCCAAGACTGCATTTTTCAATGTTCAGTTTTCATAAGTTGTCAAGGAGACCACTATAAAAAAAACTCACCCCATGAGAAAAGAGAGTCAAAAGGGGAAAGTTGGTGCAAAATAAAACTGGCTTGTGTCCAAAGAGAGGGAAGATGTTGAACACCAGTAGTGCCATTCATTTAGTCTGTCCTCTAATACAAGCTTCATGGACTCATGCCTGAATCCTCAGGCAACAGAGATATGATTCAAAAACTATGTCTGAACTAATAAATTGGAAATTTGAAAAGTCAAGGTGACAGCAGTATTAAGCACCAGTGGCTTCAGCAACAAGACACAAAAATCTCTCAACATTGGACGGTATTGTTGTTTTAAGCAGTTGAGGGCACCCCAGCATCCTTGGCCTATATATTAGCACACCCAGCAACAGGCATCAGTAACCATAAGCCAGAAATCAGTGGCCTCCAGAAACCAGCACTGGCAGCGATTTTGGACTGTATAGCTGTGGATATAGGTAGCTTCCCAGGCCAAGAAAGTAGTCAAATTGTGGATACCATATTGATTCCCAGAGGATCAGCTTGCAGATCATACTGGAGATATGCCTTGAGAGGGCAATTATGGGAACTGCCAAGTCAGAAGCAGGGATGCACTGATTTGTTGCTGTTATGGTGAAACCCTTTGTGGTCCCTGGTTAGGGTGGCTGATTTTTATCCATAGCAATGTCCTGGCCTCTCTGCATTTTCTTCAATGCTGTTTATAAATTCAATGCTACCTGACCTACATAGCAAACTGTTATTTTCAGAAATGAGATAGAATAATAGGAGTCCTTTTAACTGCACACTCCTGCAGGTAAATTTATTTCCAACCCCATTAGATTGTTTACATCAAACCCACTATTTAATTTTGAAAATGAAACTTTCGATGACAAATTCAAGCACTAGTTTATGTATAGAAATTTTTGAAATATAAATTAATTTTGAGTAATGCAAACTCACACTATATTATTCAAGATGAAGCTTTTCCATTTAAATTTCATGAAAGATTAAGGCAGCTGAAAAAGAAACGTGGATGGACTCAAAGTAACAGTTTGCATTTTGATATTGGAAAACAGTAAGATAAATGGTTTTATGTTCGTTTCATTTGCATATATATGTGGCTAAAGACAGGAGAAAGGATCAAAAATCTAAACTCTGAAATGGCATTTCCACAAAACAATCTGATGACAAAGATTTTTTCACAGATCAACCAGTTTTATTTTTTCAGCATTTCTAGATGAAATACGATAAGCCTCACTTTCCCACCTCCTGCAATTTTAGGGTGAGAAATGCTGTTTGGAAAATACCCATGTACAATCAACTTGATGTTAGCTAGAAAGTGAAATCATCGTCTCTTTTCCATGTCAATTACAATTATGCTTCAATTTAAAAAGTAACATACGGTGGTATATACATTATTCTTGAGTTTAAACCCAATGTCAAACCTTCAAAAAATTCAGTATTATAACATTAAAAGCATACATTTATATAGTTTATTATTATTATATAAAATAGCATTATTTTACTTAAACTATATTAAAATATAATATGTTAAAATGGAAACCAAAATAAAATATAATAAGCTGATACTGATAAGTCTCATCTGTGGCACCAGTTAACAGTCATTTTGTTTTAAAGTTTTTAGAATTGTAGAATCTTAGACTTACCTTAGAAGATAATAATTTCTCAATAATTTCTAACATTCTTTCCCTCACCATTCTTCCCCTCCCTCACCTTTCTAACCTGTGTCAAGTGATAAAAAAGTCAGCAAAAGAGGTTTTTGATTACACAGCTATGAAAAAGTACAAGCATTCTAACAATGATCATAAGGTTGCATTGAAAGTAAATATAAGGAAAAAAAAATCTCTTACATGAGATAGTTACTATCCAATGGATTTATGCAATCCTGTTGCCAGAGACATTAACGGTTTATTTCAAAATGTGTAACTGTACCAAAATATAGTATTTTGTTTCTTAAACAATCACTTCATTGACATGTACTGAGCACATTATGTGCAAGACATTGTTAAATATCAAAACAGCTCCTAACCAAAGAAAAAAATATAATAATCAAAGGGAATATCTGATGGGTCATGTACTCAACTTGTAGATAGGCATAACTTTATGTCCTTTTAAAAAGTGAGAACCTACCAGCTAGCACACCAATGTACCCAGTTATCTTTTTCACTGAAGGTGCAATTTGAACCAATTTGATGACATTTAGGTAATGCAAGCCTTATAAAAACTAATAAAATGAAATAAAACACAATAAGACTATTATTAATATAATCTGGAGATTTATTGAGTCATAGCCTAAGCAATCACTAAAAGATGCTAAATATATTTAGGAAATAATTGTTGCATGAGAGAAATAACACTTAGTTTTTTTTGAATTAAAAATCTTGCTCATGGATCCACATATCGTTTAATTTTCTAATCCCACCACATGTAAAATTGCATGTTCTAGCATCATAAGTGAATATCTAGTTTTAAGAACTCCTCCTGAAACATCTGCAACATTACCTAGCAACATTATCACAGAGGTCTCCATTCATCTGAAAGCAAATGGCTAATGTCTGTTTTGAACACAGTTGGAAAAAAAAGCAAAACAATAGAAGTTTTGATTATGATCAACTCTGACACAAATGCAGATAGGCACAGATTCCTTGCATGAGTCAGCTTTTGGAGTACTGTTTCTCCTCATACTTTTAGATATGTTGTGAGTATCAAAATGCACATAGTACATACAGAATTTAAGGGGATAATATATCAAATTAAAGCATTAAACTTGCAAGCTCTGAAATAGACTTAAAAGCTTATAGAACACCATAAGGGCTTTAAATCAGTCCTAATAAAAATTGAGTTAGTTGGTGGGCAAGTTATAAATTACTTACAAATAGGCTGCTAGGAACTCTCAGACTGCTAAATGGGTCGGTCTAATCATATTCTAAACAAAATTACAGAATATGGTAGTGTCATTTTTCTACCATAGTTGAAGCTCACTGATCACTCTGTTGACCACTTCTTCAAATACGGTGACTCCAGAATGTTGCTGGAAGCAAATTCAGGAGTAATGATGGACATTCTTCCAAAGACCTTCTCACCAGGGGAGTGAGCCCATTTTATTTTTGCCACAAGAGTCACTTTTACTTTCTAGGCTGGCCTTGTCACTTAACTTTATTAATAAACTATTGCAGAAGTGATGCACTGCTCATTCCAGGCCTATCCTGTAAGAGACCTGGCAGGTTCTACTTTCTCTATGAGGATCCCAATCATCAGGCTGTAAAGAAAATTGTGCTTTATTACTGAATTAGGAGAGACCAGATACAAAGGGAGACCAAATGGAAACGAAATGAGCTGCCAATCGTATCAGTAAAGCTTTATTAGACTTTTCAGTACAGCAGCCATGTAAATACAGGTGATTGAGTGATCTCAGTCCATGCTAAGTTGAAAATATATATACCATATCAGCAATGAAGAATGACCTCAATGGCTACATTAGTAGAGTAGACTCAGCTGAGAAAAGAATTGGTGAACTTGAAGATAAGTCCATTGAAATTCCTTAAATTGAAACACAAACAGAAAAAGTAAACAAAAGAAGTATAATAACATTCAAGAGCTGAAGGACAATATCAAACAATTTAAGGTATGTTTCACTGGAGTCCCAGAGGAGATGAAAGAACTGCAACAATAACATATTTGAAGAGGTAATGGTTGAGAGTTCATCAAAATTTAAAAAGGACCAAGAACCACTGATGAAAGAAGCTCAAGAAACCCCAAAAAGAAAAAATAGTAAAAAGAAAAACAGAAACCTAGATATAGCATAACTAAACCACTAAAAATAAAAGAAAAGGAGGACTCCCTAAGGCGGCTACAGTAAAAAGATACATACAGAGAAACCAAGAAAGACAAAAATTACATTAAGATTTCTTTTCAGAAAATATGCAAGACACAATAAAAACTATCAATGTTTTTAAAGTATTGGAAGGAAAAAAACTTTCAACCAGAATTCTATAACTAGCAAAGTGTCTTTGAAAAATGGAAAGCAAAAACTTAGAAAAATCATTGCCTGTAGATCTGAAATACAATAAATGGTAAAAGAAATTTTTCAGACAGAAGACATATGATACTGGATAGAACTTTGGATAACACAAAGAAATAAAAAGCACCAGAAATAATAAAAACGACAGTAATATAAAACACACTTTTCTTATCTATGCTAAGCTAAAATATAACTAACTGTTTAAAACAAACATAATGTTATGAGTTTTTTAACATATAAAGCTAAAATGCATGCCAATAATAATGTAAAGAATATAATAGAGAAGATGGAAGTTTCTCCTTCTACAATAAGTCAACTAATGCAATATTTAAAGTTAGACTGAGATAAGTTAATGATGTATGTTGTAAACCCAAGAAAGTATAACTAATAAGCCAGTCCTGGAGATAAAATGGAATCATAAATTTTCTCCATTAATCTAAAAATAAAATTGTTTTTGAAGCCACATACTTCCACTTATAAGTGGGAGCTAAATAATAGGTACATACAGATGTACAGATTGAAATAATAGACACAGGGGGCTCCAAAAGTTGGGCAGGGGTGAGGGAGGGAGGGATGAAATACTACCTATTGGGTACAAGGTACTCTGTTTGGGTGATAGATACAATAAAAGCCTAGACTACATCACTACACAATATATCTATGTAACACAACTGCACTTGTACCCCTCAATCTATGAAAATTAAAACACCTTGTTTTTGAGTATTTAAAATGTGTTAGGCACTGCGCCAGGATACAATGATGAACAAAATAAAGTCCCTGACTTCATAAAGCTTGTATCCTGGTAAGATGGAAGAAACAATAATAATTAATAAATCATGTATCTAATACTGTGCAAAAAGAAATTAAACAAGCTATGAAAGGATTTAACAGGCTGACCAATGTGGTCAGGAAGTTCTTTGCAAGGAGATGGCAATGAACAATTTTCTATTAATCCAGTAACCTTTAGCCTTATTACACTACTTGAAAATTACATATTCTTTCATTTCATTGTATTCTCAGAAAGAATACATGGTAGTAAGATTGAATAACCTACATACAGATACCTCACAATTGCCACTTACGAGATACAAAAGCATTCTGCATACCTATCATTTTTACCAAACACCACAGTACATTGATAAATAGAACTGTCAGATATAAATGCTGAGCTGCTATTTCAGAGTGAATGGAAATATTCTCTAGAAACTAGGTTTCTCTTTAAATGTCTGTGTTGATCTATTTTTCAAATCAGTTTATAACAAGATAGCAACAGGATAAAGTACAAACCTTAGCCCAATAGAAGTTCTAATATTTGTTTTGAATGCTGAACCCTTAGGTAAAACACAGTTCATAATATGATTTTGATTTTCCTGTATAATCAGAACCCTTAAAGCTATTTGCAAAATTTTAATAGAAGTACTTGATAATCATGATTTCCTGATCAGTGTAGTTATGTATGGAGAAAATTAAGGATAAAATGTCTTCCTAGAGTCTTTAAAATCTTAAAGTCAGCCGAGTTCCGTAGCTCACTCCTGTAATACCAGCACTTTGGGAGGCCAAGGCGGGTGGATCACCCAAGCCCAGGAGTTAGACACCAGCCTGGACAACATGGCGAAACCCCGTCTCTACTAAAAATACAAAAACTAGTGGGGTATGGTGGCACCCACCTGTAGTCTAGCTACTCGAGAGGCTGAGGCAGGAGAGTCATTTGAACCCTGGAGGTAGCTGTTGTAGCGAGCGGAGATCACGACACTGCACTCCAGCCTGGGCCAGGGAGTGAGACGCTGTCTCAAAAGAAAAAAAAAAAAAATCTTAAAGTCATGTATTTTAATTCTAACATTTTAATTTATATTTTATATAAATCTCCACTATAATGTAATGACATTATTATAGGAAGTGCAAGAATTTTGCACCGTCTTCAAGTCTTGCATAGCAGAGATGTCTGCAGGAAGCTGCTCTTCTCCTAGCTGCCCCAGACATCCAGAATAAGTCAAATCTTCATGTAACTCGTTGCCTGTGGACATTCTGCCTTACCAGACTCAGAAAACTTGGTAATTATTGCATAACGAAGCTAATTTACAGTATTTATTTACACTTACAGCAAACTGTCTAAAAAATAAATCAAGAAAACAATCCCTTTGGGAATAGCATAAAAATACAATAATTAGGAGTAAATTTAACTAAGAAGAAAAAATATCTGTACACTGCAAACTCTAAAACACTGGTGAAAGAAATTGAAAAGACACAAATGGAAAGATATCCTGTGTTTATGGATTAGAATAGTTAATATTGCTAAACTGTCCATACTACACAAAGCAATTTAAAGATTCAATGAAATCCCTACAGAAATCCCAATGATATTTTTCAGAGGAATAAAAAACAAAGACCCTAAAATTTATATGGAACCACAAAAGGACATGAACATCTGAAGTAATATTGAACAAGCAGGACAAAACTGGAGGCACCAAATTTCCGGATTTCACAATGTATATTACAAGGCTACAGTAATCAAAAGAGTAAGGTACTGGCTTAAAATTAACATCTAGATTAATAAAACAGAATAGAAGGCCCAAAAATAAATTCAGACATTTACAGTCATCTTATGTTTGACATGAGTTCCAAGAATACACAATGGGGAAAGGATATTCTCTTTAATAAATGGTTTTGGGAAAACTGAATATCCACGTGCAAATGACTGAAATTGCACCCTTATTTCACTCAACATGCTAAAGTCAACTCAAAATGGATTATAGACTTAAACATAAGATTTGAAACTACAAAATGAATAGAAGAAAACAGTAAGAGAAAAGCTCCTTGACATTGTTCTGGGAAATAATTTTTGGATATGACCCCAAAAACACAGGCAACAAAAGCAAAACTACAGAAATTGAATAGTGTCGAACCAAAAATCATCCTCTGCACAACAAAGAAAACAATCAACACGATGAAGAAACAACCTACGGAATGGAAGAAAATATCTGTAAACCAACATATGTTGGTTAATATCCAAAATATATAAAGAACTCAAACAATTGAAGAGTAAAATTAAAATAAAATAAAACAAAATAACCCAATTTCAAAGTGGGCAAAGGACCTAAATAAACAGTTTTGCAAAGATATATAAATGGCCAGTAAGTGCTTATCATAACTATTATCAGGGAAATGCAATTCAAAACCATAATGAGATATCACACCTGTTCAGATGGCTATTATCAAAAAGATAAATGATAACAAGTATTGTTATCACAATCTCTCTTACCTGTGAAATCTATGCATACAAAGTTTTAGTCATGTATAGGAACGGCGCAAGGCAGCTCCATCTCCTAAGGTTGGGACAATAAAGGAGGAATCAGGTGTTATCAGAAGCTAGAAGTGTGAAGGTGAGGGCCTGGACCTGGGCCTCAGGTATCTGATGAGGTCGCTGCCTGACTGCTGCTGATACCCTCCAAAGGCTGAATCCGGAGGTAGCAGAGGGAAAAAAATAAACACTAGAACGAATTGCTATTGTTTATAGGAAGGTCCTTTACTGAGAGGACTCTAATAATAAAAAACAAAATGGAAGCATCACTTCTTTTTCATACCTCCTGCTTCTTATTTTCTCTCCAGTGCACCCTATTGGAATACTTTAACAGGCTTTGGCAAAGGAAGAATATAGTTTTCAGAATCCCAGGTGCAGAATCATAAAGCAAATAGAAGGTGAGTTCAGAGCTGAAAAACAATACCTTAATAACTATCCCAGCGGGAATACTTAATTTCAATAGGCTGAATGAATTGTAAGTAGAGATTTTAAACTGTTTTCAATTTTATAATTCATGCCTCATTAAGTCCCAATATCTACATTGAAAAAATATGTATTCATCTAAATAAACTTACTTTTGTAGAACTGGTACATTTTTAAATTTATATTATCAAAGGAATGACTGTCAGTTCTAAAGCCCTAGAGCTAAGTGTCATTCTTATGGACTGCACATTACTGACAGTGATAGGAGACAACATTTTTACTACTTCTTAGTTTTACCAAATGTCAACTGAGTTGCAAGTTGCATTAACTAGGGAATTTCCACTTAGCTGTTTTGGACATTGGTTATTCCAGAAAGTATTTCTTTAAATAATATATACTTAGTGTATTAGTCGGAATTTTCCAGAGAAATAGAACAAATAGGATATATAATACATATTAAGAACTACATAAAATTATATATTATATATGAATAGATATATGTACAGACAGAGAGAGAGAGAGAGATTTATTATAAGGTATTGGCTTATGTGACTATGGAGGCTGAGAAGTTCTATGAACTGCCCTCCATAAGCTGAAGACCCAAGAGAGCTGGTGGTATAATTTCAGTCTGAGTCTAATGGCCTGAGAACATACTCTTGAGTATGCATTGGCTCTTAGGAGAGCCAATGGTGCAAATCACATTCTAAGGGCAAAAAAAAAAAGACCAATGTCCCAGCTCAAGCAGATAGGCCAGAAGTAAAAAAGTAAATTCCTCCCTTCTTTTTTCTATTAGGTCTTTAACAGATTGGGTGATGTCCACCTACCTTGGGAAGGGCAGTCTACTTTGTTCAGCTCACTGATTCAAATATTAATCTCACTCAGAAACACTCTCACAAAGATATCCAGAAATAATGCTTAGGCTTTCTGGATCAATCTGGCCAACAACGGTGAAACCCCATCTCTACTAAAAACACAAAAATTAGTCGGGTGTGGTGGCAGGTGCCTGTTACTCCATCTACTCCAGAAGATGAGGCAGGAGAATGGCTTGAACCAGGGTGGTGGAGGTTGCAGTGAGCTGAGATGGCACCAATGCACTCCAGCCTGGGCAATAGAGCAAGACTACATCTCAAAAAATAAATTAATTAATTGATAGTGCTTAATCTAGACACCCCATGGCACATAAAATTGACACATAAAATTAGCCATCACAACAAATGAATTTATAAAATTAAAAAAAAAAATCTTGATCTGACATAAGTGAGATGCTTTTTGTTACATGTTTATTAAAATAGAGATCAAGGTCTATAAAATAGAAAGAAATAGATAAGTAAAAAGAAAGATGAAAAAGGATACATTATTAGTATAGATAATTTTATATTTCCAATATATTACTCATACTAATAACTGGAACTCTTACAAATCTTGTTAAGTTGATAGATTTTTATGTTATATATTTTAGGATCATTTTAATTTTCAAGTGCCTTGTAAAACTGAGTTCTCAGTCATCAGTAGACATATAATACCTGTTATTTGGAATGGACACATGAATAAATGAAAAAAATGACTGAATGAACAAATAAATGAAATTAAATGCTCTCTGCTCTGAGAAATTTTCAGAAAGACAAGTTCACCAAATGCATTCTCTTTATTACATTTGTATATTCATCAGCACATTGGTTAAATTGTATTTTACAATACAAAAGACTTAGTTACAACCTATACTCACTAGAAAAAGTATTACCCTCCCTCTTGAAAAGATTATAGTACTTATCAATATTGTTCATATCAAAATTGCAATTTGATTGATTGATAAAATAGATAGATTGAGTAAAGTTCCTTGATTCTTGAACATTTCTGAATTTCAGGCTTGGAATAAATACAAAAGAGAAAAAATGGACTCCTTATTAATATGGGCAGGTTAGATCTTGAGAGAAAAGTTATAAAATGTGACTATGTTTACCTCAGGTTAACAAAATGAATCATCCCAGCTATATACATTCATAGCAGGTTTGAGAAAAAGTATCACTTGAAAGGAAGGGGATAAATTGGATATTGCATCTATGTTGAAAACTTAATTATAAAGAATTTACTTTTGAAAATTTGCTAAGATTTTCTACAGTAATTGATTCAACTTTTCTTTGTTACTTTTATTCTATTTCAGAAATATATCATCTTTTCTTTGAGACTTTTTTTTAATTCATTGAAAACCAACATAGTCAGGAAATTGGGTTCTTCCACTGACGACATTTATAAAACAGACTGTTTCAAATTGCCTTGGCTTGGAAATAGAGATAGTCAGTTTCAGTAAAAGCACTGTTTATCTTAAAAGGAAATATTCATTTTAAAAATACTGATTAAAATTTATTTCTCAAACTTAAAAAATGTATCCTTAATACAAAGCTGTCACCATTATTTTACCTGAACAATGTTTAAAAACATTATTACAAACATATATACATATGTACAGTGTATGGAGATATTTAGTTTTACCATTTATTACCAAATAACTTTCAAGTTGAGCAAGGAGTTTTCTTCTGAGTATGCATAAACATATGTTATTCTGTTTCCTCCAAAGATAAGCCTTGGGCAGAAACTTGTATAAATTATGTCTCTAAATACATCTCAATAATGCTTCATCTGAAATCAAATAAGTATGTTATATAATTTTAAAATGTTGGAACTGTCTAGAGTTTTGGTTTCTAATTTAATTTTATTATTTTCAGAGAGCTTGACATATCTTAATACAAGTTTTTTATGAACTTGTGTCTCATTAAAAATTCCTGTTGAGATATGTCAAGCTGAAAATACTTTGAGCTGAAAATATTTTCTAATTTTCTTACTGTATAACTTTTAATAAGAGTACGTTACATAATTCCAAATACTGGGGAATGTTCTAGATTTTTCATCTTTAATGTAATTCCATTCTTTTCAGAGAACTACTGTGCTGTATTTATATCAGTTGAAATATATTAAGATTTGTGCTATGGCCCAACATATGGTCTATCTTGATAAATATTCCATATGCACTTGAATACATATTCTGTAGTTTTTATATCCAGTGATATGAAAAATTAAATGAGATCAGTTGACAGTTTTGATCAGATCCTTACTCATTTTATCAAATACTGGGAAGAGTGGCTTAAAATTCTCAACCCTGAAAATTTATTTGTCCCTTTTTCTCTCACTGGGGATTTGTCATATATGTTTTGTTTTATATATATTGTTATAGAGCTTTTACACTTACATCTAGGAGTGTTAGGTCTTTTTGATAAATTGTTTCTTTAGCAAGTGAAATATCCTCTGATAGCATTTCTTGTCTTGAAACCTACTTTGGCTGATATTAATATAGCCATATCTTCTTTCTTCTGTTTAGCATTTGCATGGTATATCTTTTTTTCCTCTTTCTTTCACCTCTATATTTAAAGCACATCTTGATTACATCTCTGATAGTTTTGTCTTTTAATTGCCTGACAATTTCTGACTTAAAATTGGAATGTTTAGTCCATATATATCTAATGTAATTATTGGTCTAATAGGGCTCATATGTCAATATGGCCCTATTTTGCTTTCATTTGTTTTGTTTTCAAATTTTATTCTACACTCTTCTGATAGAATTAACTAACGAGTTATACAATCTCCAATTATCTTATACTGCCTTTTGATTTATATTTAACTTTCCATTTTTTTACAAAAAGCTACTCCCAGCTACTATTAAGCCCACTGTAAACTTTCCACTCCAGTTATTGCATCACTTCTTTAGTATTTCCATTTTGTTGCATTTTAATTTCTATTTCTCTACTGAGGTTCTTTATGTAGTTAGTCATTAAGACCATATTTTTCTTGAAGTCCTCGAATGAACTTATAATATTGTTTTAAGATTTGTCTCCTAAGTCTCACATCTGAGCCATCTTGGAGTGTGTTTCCATTCCCTCTCTATATTTTTTTGGCTATGCATCAATATTTCATATTTCTTTGGAGAAATGGTATTTTTATTATATTTTGGATATTATGATTGATATATTATAAAGATTATGCATTCTGTTATCTTTCTCTGCATAGTGTTGATTTTTCTTCCCTAGGCAACTATTGATTGAACTTTTTAAGCATATACAGGCTTAGATTTATGTTGTGTTAGGATGGATTTACCTCTTCTAACTTGCGAGGGTTCAAATTACTAGTTCTTACTATCTCACATATTTTGGTTTGGCTATGTTTTAAGATTTAGGGAAGTCTAAAGTAGGCCTTATTATATAATGTGGGCTTTATGTCAAAGGCGTGATCTTTCTGCCATATCAATTAAATATACACGTATTAACAAGGTCTCTCCACTCTGGCTGTGCTGGAATTCAAATGTCTGCTATCACATTGATTGACTTCTATTTATTTTGTTCTCCTCTCAACCCAAGAGCAGCTGATAATTTCACACAATCTCCTCTGGAGAAACCATAATACTACCCACAGCCAAGGCCTTGTAGAGAGCCTCCATGCAGACTTCTGCTTCATCCTCTCTCCCTCTATTTTCATTGTTCAGCTGCTTTCTAGTGATTGCAAATTTCAGCTGCTTTACCTGACAAGATTCTAATCTCTGCCTTCTCAGCTCAGGGCCACCCTACTCTGTTTGAACTTTTTCTTTCTGCATCACAATTAGGAGGTTTCCCACGACATAGGGCTTGGGTAATTAGAGGGTTTATTCATAAGCATCCTCACGAAAAACTTGGCCTATCATCCTATGCTTAAGCATAGTTGTCTCACATAAAAAGTTGCTAGATAATTCATAGACTGGAGAAGATATGTGTGGTTCTTAGGCTGAACAATATTGATTATTATGCAGTTTTTAAATGGTCAAATGTCTACATTTCTAAATATGTCCATATAAATAAATAACTGAGAATAAATTAATATAGAAAAGTTTTGAAGCGTTTCTTTCATCTGCTGAGAAGAGACAACACAACAGAAAAAAAAAAAAAACAGAGAAAAAGTTTATAAAGGGGCAATTCGCGTAAGAGAAAATAATTGGACAATACTAAAATCTATTTATTTTAACAATGAGAAAAATGCAAATTTTTGAGAACAACCATGCTGGTGGGACAACTTGAGAGAGTAATTTGGTAATATTTAGTCGTTTTAAAGAGCACACACTCTAAAGTAAGTATACTAAAGAAACTCTTGTTTTCTTTATAAGAAAGTGATGTGCAAAGAAAGTGTAAAATAAAGTGATGTCTAAAGATATTCACTGTGCCCATTTGTATAAATAATAAATAAATGGAACAAACTAATTCTTTCTCAGTAAAAGGATGACTAAATGCAGTGGCTTAGACATAAAGAGGTTTATCAACATTAAAGTAATCAAAATAAAAGTTTTAATATTTCTAAAGTTCTTAAAACAATGTCTATTCTTGGCTTTGGCTACTTCAGTTCAGGATAAAAGGAATGAATTAGATTTAAATGTATTAACAAAGATAAATACTAAAAACAATATTCATTAGAAAATTCAGTTGCCCATCCTGGCTAACATGGTGAAACCCCGTCTCTACTAAAAATACAAAAAATTAGCCGGCCGAGGTGGCGGGCGCCTGTAGTCCCAGCTACTCCGGAGGCTGAGGCAGGAGAATGGCGGAAACCCGGGAGGCGGAGCTTGCAGTGAGCTGAGATCGCACCACTGCACTCCAGCCTGGGCGACAGAGCAAGACTCCATCTCAAAAAATAAATTAATTAATTGATAGTGCTTAATCTAGACACCCCATAGCACATAAAATTGACACATAAAATTAGCCATCACAACAAATGAATTTATAAAATTAAAAAAAAAAATCTTGATCTGACATAAGTGAGATGCTTTT
>NW_012115444.1:1771288-1793026 GCF_000951035.1 Colobus angolensis palliatus
AAAAAAAAAAAAAAAAAAAAAAAAAAGGAAAATTCAGTTGCAAATGTGTTCCCAGTATGACTTTGTTAATGTAAAATTGAACACACATAAAGCAATAGAATATAGTGTTACAAATACATGACAGTGATATATACCAACTTTAAAGGATATAGGGAGGGCTAAGAGAAATGGTAAGTGGTGTTTTGGTATATATAATTTTATTTCATTTTTCTTTTAAAGGAAAATTGTGAAGCAAACAGAAAAGGAAATATCAGTAAAGTTGCAGATATATACAAATTTTCAATTTTGTTGACAGAGCAGAAACATTATTTTACATATTACTACGTCATCATTTTCAGTTCACTTGAGTAACAGAGTCTATCAAAGGCAGAAAAAGTGGCAGAGAAATGAAAAGTTAGTTGTCTTTGCTCATGTCACTCTGAGAAAAGGCCACAGTAATCAGTGAACCTTTATTCACCAAGCTTATGAAACAGATAGTCTCAATTATATAGGTCATTATCATAACTAAAAGTGATATGTACTGTTTCCTGTTTATAATCCAGATAATTTAAATTATTTTATCTTAGAAGTTTGAAAATTGCATGAACATTACATAAACATTTTCTTAAAGAAACAAACTCTACATATGTTATTCAGACATAATCAAGGATATTGTTTATATTCACATGGGTGATGTGGTATTAATTGAATACATTTCTCATTAGTCAGGAAAACTTTCTCCTGCCATGATTGAATTGCATTCTTAGATATGTCTTTAGACTAGGGATCAACAAACTTTTCCCCTAAAGGGCCAGGTAGTAAATACTTTAGGCTTTGAGGGCCAGATGGTCTCTGCTGCAACTTCTCAACTCTTCTGCATCAGTGTGAAAGTAATACATATGTATCAGTAGTACATAAATAAATGGACATGTCTGTGTTCCAATAACATTTTTTTAACAGAAACAGGTGGCAGGTCAGATTTGGTCTACAAGTCATAGTATGACAACACCTGCTCTAGATTGTTTTTAATGATTCTAATATTCTATCTGATTGTTCAATGATTTTACCAAGGATTTTATGCATCTTTCTTGCCTATTATTTCTTATGACCCTCTGGTATGCAAAAGATATGTTGAGATTGGCAAAAATAGAACACTGTGAAAATAATAAAATGTTTGGCCAGTATTGTGGTATAAGTGGTTTTGTCCTTGTTTGAATAGTCTCTTTCTCTTCCTCTATCTGCCTTTAGTCTCTCACTTTTTTTTTTTTTTTTTTTTTTTTTATCAGAGGCATGATCTTGCTCTGCGGCCCAGGCTGCCAGGCCGAAGTTAAATGGCATGATCACACACACAGCTCACTGCAGCCTTGAACTTCTGGGCTTAAGCAATCCTCCCACCTCAGCCTTCCAAGTACCTGGAACTACAGGCCTACACCACCACACCCAGCTAATTTTGTTTTTAATTTTTTGTAGAGACAAAGTCTCACTATGTTGTCGAGGTTGATCTCAAACTCCTGGCCTCAAATGATCTTCCCGCCCCATGCTTTCAAAATGCCTATAAGCATCATCCATCAAGGCTGGCCTAGTCTTTCATATTCTTACAGATGTGGGTGACCCCCATGTTAGACTGGTGAGGAGGCTTAGGAAATTAATATAAATTTGGAACTTATGAAGTCTTTCTCATGAAGACTTTTTCACAGAATCAGGTTTTAATTCCTACTCTCAACTTCCTATGGCATCTTGAATGCTATTTATCAATAAAATCCCAAACAATTCTGCAAAACAAAGACTGTTAACTTTCTTCTGTCTGGATTTATGAAGATTATATTTACCAGAGAAATCAGTCCTGGTAAGAATAACCAGCAGAGCTGAGGGCCCAAAATAGCTAGAGAGACTTGATAAGGTCTTTTATGATTTGCTAGTTAGTGAGAAAAACTAGGAAATTAGAAGAATGTGATTCATTACAAGCTGCATCTACTTCTTAAACACATTGAGCAATAGTAATTCACTACAAACATCCTTGTAATTAAAAAAATAAAATGACATGAAATTTATTTTAGAGTGATTATTTCTGTCATCTGTAGACTGCCAGAGTTTTGTGTTTTGCATCCTATAACGAAACAGGTGAAATAGAGGGTTAAGAGCCACAGAGGGATGGTGATGCTCTACAGGTGGGCTTTTCCATCAGTTTTTAATTAGGCTATGGATGAGGCACATAAATAGGAAGTGCTGAGGGTGAATATGGTCTTTTTTAAAAAGGAAACAGTGAAAGGACAGAAATCTATAATCATGAAGACAGACAAGTGGTACTATGATTTTCTGTAATGTGTTTTTTGTCATTTTAATGCTTAAGATTGAATGTATGCTATGCCTGGAAGAAAATCATATTTTTATAAATTTAATTGAAATATTTACAATTTTTTATGACTGTCTCTGGGCAAACAGCATCAAACGGAAGTAAAAAATTCAAAAGGCTTGTTTAAAGGCACTTTCTTCTTTGTTATGTATGGCACTTCCCTGTCTTGAAAGAGAATGTTAAAGGAAGTAATGTCCCCATGAATGCCTGATGGTAATGTGCCCCTGTACTCAGGCCTTGCCTGGTGAAAAATCTTATACAGTGAAATACACTGTTGGAATTCTGATTGAATTAAGTGGCACATAAAGAGTATGCATAAAAGATCATGAAATTCTTGTTACAAAAGACTCTAAATTCATATAGCATGGCAGTCAGTGCCTTTGAGAAACAGACATCATAATGGGTTCAGAAATCCTTGATATTTATTGAGGGATATGCCCCAAAAAGCTAAAGGAGAGAGGGAGCAGACAAAAGCAGCCTCCCCACCAAGATGCAGCTCTAAAACCTGTGAAAGGAGAGAGGGAAAAATTAGGTATAAAAGTTTCACACTGAAATGCAGATCTGAGGAAGTCTCGGCCAAACTGAAAGGGAATTCCCAAGCATCGTCTGTCCTTTGGTAGAGTGGTTTGGTACTTGTAACTTCATGCTCGGTCCTTGGCTTGGAGCAACCCACTGAATGCAAATCATTGGCGAGAATGCTGGAAGATCCAAAAGTGCTACGAATAAAGACTATTAATGAACTGTGCGCTTCATGGCAGGCTATCATGAAGATACTTGAGTAGCACAAATCCATGACCACCATGAAGAGGTGTTCTACATCTTCAAACTGAAACCGCATCATGTGTAAGAAAATGTGTTATCAAAAATATTGTCTATGAAGATTAATGTTTTTTTCATTAAAATGTATTTTAGGCCAGGCAGGGTGGCTCATTGTCTACTCCCAACACTTTGGGAGGCCAAAGCAGGCAAATCGCTTGAGCTCCAGAGTTTGAGACCAGCATGGTCAACACGGCAGAACTCTGTCTCTACAAAAAATACCAAACTTACCCGGGTATGGTAGCTCATGCCTGTAGTCCCAGTTACTCAGGAAGCTGACCTAGGAGGACAGTTTGAGTCCGGAAGGTGGAGGTGGTAGTGAGCCAAGACTGTGCTGCTGCACTCCATTCTGGGTGATAAAGCTAGGCTTTGTCCCCCCCAAAAAGTACATATATGTAATATAATATATATATATAACTCGATTATTGCATTTACACAGATTTATCCAATGTTAGAAATATGATCTCAGCACCAAGGACACTGCTTGAAATATAGTACATGTTCAATATGGGTTGAGAATAAATGCATATACTTTCTCATATTTCTTATTTTAGAAAGCCCTTCGATGTATCAGTTATGTTCTTCTTTCTAGCTCAACCCTATTACTTTAATAAACTTTTCTTTATTTAGCCATAATTTACATCTTAAGCTCTCACTCTTTTCAAATCTCAATAAGCCTAGGTTATAACAAATACACAGTTGAACAGTGAGTAAGTACATTGACCCTGAACCATGCTTCCTGGGGTCAATGCCTGGCTTCAATATTTACTAACTGTGAAAACTTTGGCAAACCAATTAACCTCTCTCCCTCTTAGTTTCCTGGTAGCTTAAATCAAAATTGTAACACAACCTAATTATAGAGTCATTATGAAGATGAAAAGTAGTATGTTAAAATATTTAGAGCAGCATCTGGTGTATACAGTAAGTGCTCAGAAATGCAAGCCACTATCACTCATGCTGTTATTATTAACATGGATCAAAAGCTACATCATATAATTAATAAGGCATTAAGAATATCTCCACTAGCAAAAAAAGTAGCTTGATAAGGGCTTTAAAACTGGTTCAGTAATTGAGCAAATTTATCACATCAAATAATTTAGCAAAAACTACTGGAAACTAGGAGGACTTCAATGTAGAAATGAAGATAGTATACAGAAAAATATGATGATAATAAAAATGTAAACATAATGTCTGGCCTAAAGGTCTGTTATGGACACTCATGGACACAAACCTGATGACATATGCCCCTATACCCAGGTCTTGCCTGGCCACTATCAGTCTATCTTGCTTTTCAATAACTCTACTCCTGGATTGGTAATTCCACTAAGACAGATTCCCAAGTTTTGCGATTGGCATTTTCCAACAGATTTCTTCGTGCCCTCAGTACCATAGCTCCATAGCCTAGCTATAAAATCGAATCAATGTCCATCTCCTAAATATTTTGGAAACGTTCAATTAACTATGAGGGTTATGCTGGCATGCCTAGCTCAACATCAATACACAAGTCCATTGAAGCAAAAGAGTGAAATAATAAACTCTTATTTAATGCATTCATTTATTCATATATGCATGCAACAAATATTTATAAAGTAAGTATTATATGCCAGGAACTGGTATGAAAGAAAATAATGGTGAAAAAATTATATTAAGCTTTTCACTTCTTAGACTTATAATCTTATACAGGAGAGTCACACCTCTTTCACAATTTCACAATCAATCCCTGTTCTATCAAAACTATCATTCCCTAAGATCCCCGACTTGACTGATAAAAAAGTAGGATATAGATTCCATAGGTGCTGCAAAAACTAGAATGAATAGTGAAGAATTAAAAAAAAAAACTTAAATTGACTGAACAATCAATTGGTAAATAATAATAAACCAATTATTTAAAGAGTTATCTGCTATACTCTAAAACAAAATAAAAATTCTCTCTACAGTAACAACTTGGACATGGTAAAATTAAAAAATGAGATATGGAAGGATAATACTGTATTTCTTATCTATAAAAATATTTTTTAACTGTTAATTTATTATTGATAGCATAAAAATACCGATGAAGGAGTTAATAGTATTCTCTGATGGTTACTTATATTTCTGTGGGGTCACTGGTGATATCCCATTTATCATTTTTATTGCCTATTTGATTCTTCCCTCTTTTCCTCTGTATTAGTCTAGCATGCAGCTTCCCCCCCCCCCAAAAAAAAACAGCTACTGGATTTGTTGATTTTTTGAAGGATTGTTCGTGTCCTTGTCTCCTTTAGTTCTACTCTGATCTTGGTTATTTCTTGTCTTCTGCTAGCTTTGTGATTTGTTTGCTCTTCTTTTTCTAGTTATTTTAGTTGTAAAGTTAGGATGTCAATTTAAGATCTTTCTAGCTTTTTGATGGGGGCATTTAGTGCTATAAATTTCCCTCCTAACAGTGCTTTAGCTGTGTGCCAGAGATTCTAGTACGTTGTCTCTTTGTTCTCATTAGTTCCAAAGAACTTCTAGATTTTTGCCTTAATTTCTTTACGTGCCCAGGTGTCATTCAGGAGCAGGTTGTTCAGTTTCCATGCAGTTGAATGGTTCTGAGTGAGTTTCTTAATCCTGAATTCTAGTTTGATTGTGCTGGGGCCTGAAAGACTGTTATGACTTCAGTTATTTTGCATTTGCTGGAGTGTTTCCCTTCCAATTCTGTGATCAATTTTAGAGTAAGTACCATGTGGCACTGAGAAGAATGTACATTCTGTTCTTTTGGGGTGAAAAGTTTTGTAGATATCACTTGGTCCTGAGCTGAGTTCAAGTCCTGAATATCCTTGCTGATTTTCTGTCTCGATGATTTGTCTAATACTGACAGTGGGGTGTTAAGGTCTCCCACTATTATTGTGTGGGAGTCTCAGTCTCTTTGTAGGTCTCTAAGAATTTATTTTATGAATCTGGGTGCTCCTCTATTGGGTGCATATATATTTAGGATAGTTAGCACTTCTTGTTGAATTGAATCTTTTACCATTAGTAATGCCCTTCTTTGTCTTTTTTTTTTTTTATCTTTGTTGGTTTAAAGTCTGTATTATCAGAAACTTGGATTGCAACTTCTGCTTTCTTCTGCTTTCCATTTGCTTAGTAAATTTTCTTCCATCCCTTTATTTTGAGCCTATGCATGACCAGGAAGAAGTTGAATCCCTGAATAAACCAATAAAGAGTTCTGAAATTGAGGCAGTAATAAATAGCCTACCAACCAAAAAAAGCCCAGGACCAGATGGATTTACAGCTGAATTCTACCAGAAGTACAAAGAGGAACTGGTGCCATTTCTTATGAAACTATTCCAAACAATTGAAAAGGAGGGACTCCTCTCTAACTCATTTTATGAAGTCAGCATCATCCTCATACCAAAACCTAGTGCAGATACAGCAAAATAAGAAAACTTCGGGCCAGTATCCCTGATGAACATCAATACAAAAATCCTCAATAAAATACTGGCAAATCAAATCCAACAGCACATCAAAAAGCTTATCCACCATGATCAAGTCGGCTTCATTCCTGGATGAAAGGCTGGCTTAACTTATGCAAATCAATAAACATGATTCATCACATAAACAGAACTAAAGACAAAAACCACATGATTACCTCACTAGATGTAGAAAAGGCCTTCAATAAAATCCAGCATCCTTTCATGATAAAAACTCTCAATAAACCAAGTATCGAAGGAACATACCTCAAAATAATGAGTCACTTATAACAAATCCACAGACAATATCACACTGAATGTGCAAATGCTAGGAGCATTCCCTTTGAAAACCGGCACAAGACAAGGATGCCCTCTCTCACCACTCCTATTCAACATAGTATTGAAAGTTACGGCCAGGGCAACCAGGCAAGAGAAAGAAATAAAGGGTACTCATGGAGGAAGAGAGGAAGTCAGATTGTCTGTATTTGCAGATGACATGATCCTATATCTAGAAAACCCCATCATCTCAGCTGAAAAACTTTTTAAGCTGATAAGCAACTTTAGCAAAGTCTCAGGATACAAAATCAATGCTCAAAACTTACAAGCATTCCTATACCCCTAAAACAGACAAGCAGAGATCCAAATCATGAACAAATTCCCATTCACAATTGCTAGAAAGAGAATAAAATACCTAGGAATATAGCTAATGAAGAAAGAGAAGGACCTCTTCAAGGAGAACTACAAACCACTGCTCAAGGAAATTCAAGAGGACACAAACAAATGGAAAAGCATTCCATCTTCATGGAAAGAAAAAATCAATATCATGAAAATGGCCATACCGCCCAAAGTAATTTATAGAGTCAATGCTATTTCCATTAAACTACCATTGACATTCTTCACAGAATTAGAAAAAAAAAATTAAAAATTCATATGGAACCAAAAATAACTCATATAGGCGAGACAATCCTAAGCAAAAAGAACAAAGCTGAAGGCATCATGCTATCTGACTGCAAACTATACTACAAGGCTATAGTAACAAAACAGCATGGTACTGACACAAAAAACAGACACATAGACCAAAGGAACAGAATACAGGCCTCAGAAATAACACCACACATCTACAACCATCTGATCTTCTACAAACCTGACAAAAACAAGAAATGGGGAAAGGATTTCCTATGTAACAAATGGTGCTGGGAAAACTGGCTAGCCATATGCAGAAAACAAAAACTAGACCCCTTTCTTATGCCTTATACAAAAATTAACTTATAAAAAAAGATGTATTAAAGACTCAAATGTAAAACCCAAGACTATAAAACCCTAGAAGACAATCTAGACAATAGCATTCAGGACATAAGCATGGGCAAATATTTTATGACAGAAACATCAAAAGCAATTGCAACAAAAGCAAAACTTGATAAATGGGATCTAGTTAAACTAAAGAGCTTCTGCACAGCAAAAGAAACTTCCATCAGAGCAAACAGACAACCTACAAAATGGGAGAAAATTTTTGCAATCTCTCTATCTGACAAAGGTCTAATACCCAGCATCTACAAGGAACTTAAACAAATTCAAATGAAAAAAACAAACCACCCCATTAAAAAGTGGTCAAAGGACATAAACAGACACTTCTCAAAGGAAGTCATGCATGTGAACATGTGTATGTTCAGAAAACATATGAAAATAAGTTCAACATCACTGGTCATTAGAGAAATGCAAATCAAAACCACAATAAGTACTATCTCATGCCAGTCAGAATGGCTATTATTAAAAAGTCAAGAAACAGCAGATGCTGGTGGGGCTCCAAAGAATTAGAAATGCTTTTACATGGTTGGTGGGTATGTAAATTAGTTCAACCATGTGGAAGGCAGTGTGGTGATTCCTCAAAGGCTTGTAACTAGAAATACCATTTGACCCAGCAATCCTTTTACTGAGTATATGTCCAAAAGAATATAAAGTATTCTATTTTAAAGATACATGCATATGTATGGTTATTGCAGCACTATCCACAATAGCAAAGACATGGAATCAACCTAAATGCCCCTCAATGGTAGACTGGATAAAGAAATGTGATACATACACACCATGGAACACCATACCATAAAAAGGAAAGAGATCATGTTCTTTGCAGGGACATGAATGGTACTAGAAGCCATTATCCTCAGCAAACTAACACAGGAACAGAAAACCAAACACTGCCTGTTCTCACTTATGAGAGCTAAACAATGTGAACACATAGACACAAGGAGAGAAACAATACACAGTGGCATCTGTGGTCGGGGGAGCAGGGAGGGAGAGCATCAGGAAATAGCTAATGCATGCTGAGCTTAATACCTAGGTGATGGGTTGAGAGGTGCAGCAAATCATCATGGCACACATTTACCTATGGAACAAACCTGCACATCCTACACGTGTACCACAGAACTTAAAATAATGAGAGATACTTCAAAAGTAAAACCAACAGCTCTTGAGGGCTAATTAGATATAACAGACAGAAATAAATTATTCGCTCATTTAATCCTGCAATCATTCCTCAGATATGTATTGCTTATTTCATGCCAAAAAAATGGTCTAAGATCTAGAATTAAGAAGTAGACATGCTACTTTCTACGGGAAAGATCTCTTAAACAAAGCAGAAAATTTCAGAGTGATCAATGCCAGGAAGATACAAGTGCAGTGTATAAATTGTCCAGAGTGACCCCACAGGCAAATGACCAACACTGTGAGTTTGATCTGAGCAACTGCACAGATTATGATGTCACTAATAGAGACACAGAATATAGAAAGGAAAGAGCAGTGTTGCAAGAGATAATAAGGAGTTTGGTTTATACATTTTAACAGCTGACTAAATATGGATGGTTAGGTAAAAAGGCCACACCACTGATACTTGTGACTGAGAACATTTCTTCCCAAATCAAATGGGTTTGCCAATTTTTTAATGTAAGCAAACAGAGCTGTAACACAACCTCATATGCATCTAAATTCTCCTCATAAATATCATCATTTAAAAAATATCATGTTGTTCAAGATGTCTTATAGTACCAAACGTGTTTTCCTTATTAAAAGATGAAGAAATATTGATCTAATATTTTAAGTTCAATAAACATTCTAACATTATCTGGCTGTTTTTTTACTGGCTATGCAGTTGGCTTTCAATTACTTGGTTTTCAGGTAAGAAACAAAACATTGAATATTATGCCAGTTAGTCCTTAGAGACTGCCTTCTCAACTGGTCATTTGAAGGAGAATTAAAGTCTCAGGAGAAGGAAAGTAGCTGCATTAAGTGTGCTAATTCCTCTCACCCAAGATAATGCCAAGCTTAAGTTAAAATCTCACTCTGTTAGAGCCATCACACTCCAGAGAAAGCAAAGCTTTCCAGTCACTTACAAACAAAATTCAAGATTTTGAGTTATTGAAAAATATGCATGTAGCCAGGTAGCAAATTTTGTTTCCCAATGAAAAAATAAATATATTACTATGCATTTGGTAAAATAAAAAAGAGTAGTTGACAATTGTGCACCCTCTTTAGAAAACAACTGGTATCATGAATATATTCTATAAATCAATAACTGAAGAATGCAATTACTATCTCTCTTTTAAGCTGAGTAACCAGGTACATTGTCCTTCAAACTGGAGATTTTTTTAAACAGCTTGTATGATATCTTATAGGAGCCACATGACTGAAGAGAAAATCTGCATTTCACTCTGAATTATTATTTCCAAATCCACCTCCCTTCTCCCAGTAGGCAATTAGTTCGTATGATTACAGACTTCTGAGATATCAAAAGTAGGAATGAGGCCAGCCACAATGGTGCAGGCCTATAATCCCAACGCTTTGGGAAGCTGAGGTGGGTAGATCACTTGAGACCAGGAGTTTGAGACCAACCTGGCCAACATGGTGAAACCCATCTCTACTAAAAATACAAAAATTAGCTGAATGTGGTGATGTACACTCATAATCTCAGATACTCAGGAGGCTGAGGCATGAGAATTGCTTGGTCCTGATAGGCAGAGGCTGCAATGAGGCAAAATTGCAGAGACGCTGTCTCAAAAAACAAACAAACAAATAAATAAGTAAGGTATGAATGAATAGATGGATGAGTGGATGAAATAAAGCAAAGGGCAAATTTCTATCAATCATACAAAATTCACATGAGGTCAGAAAAGAAATTTATCATTCAAAAGCCTTACTTGTTTATTTGGATGAGGGTCTTTAATAAATTTTATCTGCCTGATTTCATAAAAGAAAGAAATATTCTCTTTCCTGGACTATCATATTTTGTGCTCATATGCTGGTCTTGTATTTCTGTGGCTTTATATATCCTCTGCAAAAATCACTTCCCTCTCTTCTCTATTAATCCCATGCCAATTACACATTTCAAAATGAAATTCAAAATTATGTCCCTAAGGTATTTCTTATGTTTTGCTTTATTATCTCTTATATTTATGCTCTCTACTTATTTCAACATAGTGGCTTTAAAGAGTTGTTTTAAGAAACTGGCTACCTTTTTGTTTGACTTGTATTACTTATCCCATTAGATGTATCCAATGTATATACTTCAAATTTCAATGTCATTCATTGCTAAATGAATTACTAAACAAACTGAATACCAATTATGGGTATAATACTAAGAATTAAGTTTAAACAAAGATTTGCCCTTGAAAACCTTGCAGGGTTTATCTATTTCACAATTATTAGCCTAATAATTATATATGCCAAACATTTTACGTAAGGAGTACTCACCTTTAAGGATCTCACACAGAAATATATACATGTAAAAATGAAACATAATTCATAACAAATAAACACAAGATGGAATCCTGAATTAACTTTGTTCCAGCAAAAATATATTAGTGGAACAACCAGTGAAATTTGGCAAGATGTGTAGTCTAGTTCCTAGTATTATGTCATTGTTAATACCATGATTTTGATCATTATATGGGAGTTATATAATATATTAATCTCAGGGGAAGGCAAGTGAAGTCAATCGAGGCTCTTTCTGTACAATTTTTGTACACATGTCTACAATTATTTAAAAACTAAATTTTTTAAAGCAATGTAACAGATACAATGAGATGAAGAGATAAATGTCTATATCATGATATATTTCAGCAATATTCCTCTTCAAGAAAGGCCTTAGTGCTCAAGTGTAAGAACTGTGGTTGTCTGGCAGTCCCCAGTTGTCAACTCTTCGGGACATGCCTCAACTGCAGACAGCCACCTTGCCCAAGCCCACACCCTTCCCACTGTTATAGGATCCTTGTGGTGTCACTTCGCTAGCCATAAACCTCTGTGGCTGGCGGTGCCTTCTGCCTGAGTATTGCCTGGCAGGTTGTGCTTGGCTTATGCTACTGGCCTGGATCCCACACCTGCCAAGGGCAAGTCAGGTGTAGAGCTGCAGTGGGTGTGTGGGTGAGCAAGCATAGGGTCAGGCCACTGCACACAGCCAAGCATGCCAGCTGCTGTGGTGGGGTGAGCAGTTCCAGGTGCTAATGCAGCTGCCAGCTCTGTGTGAGGCTCCTGCTGGACCAGATGTACTGCATGCAGTTTCTACTGCAATCTACTGCCTCTGGATGAGGGGAACATGGTGACACCCAGAAGCTTAGAGATGCCAGGAACCACAGAACCCCAAAGAGGGTGTCACAGCCCTGGCTTGGGGAGCCCCTAGGTCTGGACTCCCAGAAAGGCCACAGCTCTTCTCTCCTCTTCAACCGCAGTGTGGCGAGTTGGTTGGGGGCCAGTGTTTCAGGCCCGTTTGTGTTACAGCTCTTTCAGTCCAACTATTCTGTGGGTCCCGAGTCTTCCCAGTCTTGCGTCTTGAAAGACTGAGGTACTTCGACAACTGGAGGGTGAGGAAGATGGAGAGGAGCTTCACTGAGCTGCAGAACAGCTCTCAGGAGACCCAGAGTGGGTAGCTCTTTTCTGCAAGCAGATCGCCCCCACAAGGGTTCAGCTCTCAGTGAAGAGGAGACCTGGAGTGGGTAGGTCCTTCCCACAGCTGGTAGTCCCAATGTCTCTGTGAATCTGGCTGAGTCTGGAATTTTTATGGGCTTCAGAAAGGAGGAAGAGCATGCTGATGGTCCATGGGCGGCCATGGGGCAGCCCAGAAAAAGCACCATAAGTTCTCACTGTGGGCAGGGACTCCACCTGGAACTGACAGCCTGGCCCCCAGGCTTCAGGCCATCTCTGGTTTGAAGGTGGGGCTTCACTGGGAACCCGCCCCTTTCCACCCAGGCCCCTGTATGCCTCCTGCCAGCATCATTCATGTCATCCATGGTGCCAAAGCTGTTCCTGCAGAGGGCTGCCTACAGGCCCATGCAGAGCCGGCCTTAGCACCCCTCAGCTTCCCTCCCATGCTCGTTGGTGCCCAATGTCTGGAGGAGACCGAGGCAGCAAGAGGTGGCATATCGGCACCATCCCAAGTGCGCACACACCTGGTCAGGTTGTGACAACACCTGGACTCCGCCTCAACTTTGCTCCAAAATCAGAGTGGGTGCTGGGAGCAGGGAAAGGCCAGGCAATGGAAGAAAGCACTTCTGAGCCTTGTTGGGGCAGGGGACTTCCTGGGGCCCCCAAGAGTTCAGAGATGTCTGGGTCCACAGCTACAGATGGGCAGCTGCAGCTGCACCAGGGAAGGTGTGGCTCCCGCCTCCCCACCCCCCACCAACTCAGAACAGGGCAAGGCTCCTACCTATTCCCAGCTCCCACTGGCTCTGTGGAGCTTGCAGCCCCGGCGGTACCTCCCAGCTGCACCTCCCAGCTGCAGCTGGCATCTTAGCAGAGGCCACTGCAGATGGGCCACTGCTGCCATCACCACCACAACCAGATGTTTTGACTGTGTAAACAACGCTATAAAGGCCTGGCCATTTCAGCTCCTGGGGACACACTAATAAGCAACACTTTTCCCAGCTTCCCTTCTAAAGCTTCGTTGAACTTGCACCACAATTTGGCTTCTTCCTTGGCCCATTTCCGCTTCCTCCTCCTTTTCCAAAGACATATCCCTAAAAACACGTTGCACCCCAACTATATCTTAATTTCTGCATTTTGAGAACTCAATCAGTGCTATGTGTGAGGATCTGAGAACGCAGAAGACAGAATAATTATAATATGGCCAATGGTACTATAATGTGAAATAAACATTCCTAAAAAGCATAGTGTGATACAAAATTGTATAATAAAATCTATATAGATACAGGAAAAATTCAATCAGGGGAACAATACTCAAAAACCTTGTGTGACAGTGACACAAATTAAAAAGACAGGAACCTAATAGAAATGACATCAGCACTTACACATGTTAAATAGTTAAGGCCTTTCTCCATCCTAGCATGTAGAATGTGGACACAGCAGACCAGAGGCTCCCAACAAGGCATCCATCCCTTGAGGAGGGGACGCATCATTAGAGATCCAATTAGAATTTTGCTCATGAGCGCCGAAAAGAAATGAAAGTTCCAGTGGCCTGAGGCTTACAGCCTAGAGACAGCAGTGTCCCCCACTATGTGGGGGTAAGGGGCCCAGAGATGGTTATGCCAGAGGAGACAGTGGCAAGTGTCTATCTGGTGGTAGCACCTTGCTAAGCAGAATGATATATGGGAGTGTTGGCAATGCCTTGCCTGCCAAGTTTACTGCCCAAACTCGATTTCAGCTATTCACCTGATGCTGTGAGTTATCACAGTTCCAATGAATTTCCTTTATACTTAATTTATCCGAAGTCTATTTCTCCTATTTTCAACCAAGAATCCTAGCCAAAAAAGAAAAGAAAAAATATATATACCCACACATACACCAAAAGTGATTGGAATGGGCTTCTCTTCCTTTTTCTAGGTCACAGCGGGTCAATGCTCCACTGGACAGCTAAAAAAAAGAAATGCTGCAGTGATTTCAAAATGATTACTTATAAAGGCATTAGAAATTGGTGGAGGCAGTGAGGACTAGGTGAACCCAAACAGAATATAGTGATATAATCACCACCCAGAACAAGAAACAGAATGTTTCAGCACCTCAGAAATACCCAGCATGTCTCTCTCTGTGGCCCAAGCAGGAGTACAGTGACGCAATCATAGCTCACTGCAGCCTCAAACTCCTTAGCCCAAGTAATCCTTCTGCCTCAGCATCCTGGGCTGTTTTTTATTTTTTGGAGACAAGGGTTTTACTCTGTCACCCAGGCTACTCTCAAACTCCTAGGCTCAAGTGATCCTCCTGCCTCAGCTGCCAAATCACCGGGATGACAGTCATGTACCACTGCACCTGACTAAATTCGTATTTGTTTTCAGGCACCAAGTTTGTAGTAATTTGTTACAGCAGCAATAGAAAACTAATGCACAGAGTTATGATATCTATAGTAAGTACAGAGGACTTTTTTAGGGGCCTCTCTAAAATACAACAGTATAGTGAGATGCTAAAAACAACAGGAACCAGCCTTAAAAGAGCTGAGAGAAGATGCCAGGTAGAAAAAGGATCTTGTATTGAGGTCCCGAGAGACATTCCTTGATATGTTCCAAAAAGGGGGCCTGAGTGGCCGAGTTGATGGAGAAGGAGAGAGAGAGAGGGAGAATGAGATGGAGCTGGAGAGGTTGGCAGAGGTCCAGCATAGGGTCTGGCAGGCCAAAGCAGAGAGACTGGAGTTTATTTTAAGATCAGAAGATTGCCATACAATGTTTATGCAGGTGGTGACAATTAATAAAGAAATGGTGGCTTATAATCTTCTGTGTACCTCACAAGCAGCCAAGTCTCAATCAGCTTCAAAACTGTAATCATCTCTTGTGCCCCTGTCAGTTGTACTGAGATTCACCAAGTCACCCAGCCCAGAAGCCTAAGAAGCACCCCAGACTTACCCTGCCCTCAGTGTAAGCTCTGTACATTTCTCCTTCTAACCAGCCACCTTCATGTCATGTTCATTATGAGAAACGCTCTCAGAATGACCTCCTAGCATTCCTGCCTCACTCATTGCCCATCTCTGACAATCCTCTATACTGCAGCCCAAGCCAGATGTCTCAAAGGCAAAGCTGACCACCCCCTGCTGAAAACCTTTCATAGGTTCCCTACAGTAAACACAAGGGAGCCTAACTCCCCAGAACTGAACCAAGGACATGAAGCAAGTGAAACACTTTCCCCAAGGACAAAATTTAAGGTTAGGGGAGAGGGAACTGGGGGCCCCAAAACACTCAGTAATCAAGATAAATAATGTGTTTTAACAACTTTGTAGTGGTATAGTTTACATATCAATAAGTTCACTTGTTTAAAGTATACAATGTAATAGTTTGGTATATTTACAAAGTTGTGCAAACATCACTGTATTCTAATTTTAGAACATTTTTATCATCCCCAAAAGGAACCTTGTACCTATTAACAGCCACTTCCTCCAGGCCTGGGCAATCACTAATTTACATTCTATCTCTAGAGATTTGCCTGTGCTGGACATTGCAAAGAAATGGAATTGTGTAATATGTGGACCTTTACGACTGGCTTCTTTTACTTAGCTTATGTTTTCAAGGTCCTATGTTGTAGCATGTATCAGCGCTTTGCTCCTTTTGGTGGCCAAATATTACCCCACTGTATGGACATACTGCATTTTGCTTATTCCTTCATCAGTTGATGTTCAATTGGGTTGTTTTCACCTTTTGATTACTATGACTACTGTTGCTATCAACATGCATGTACACAAATGAAAATACCTTTGTGTGAACATATGTTATTTATTCTGGGAGGATACCTAGGAATGGAATTGCTGGGTCATATGACAACTTTATGTTTGGCTTTTTGAGAAACTGACAAACTGTTTTCCAATGTGGTTGCACCATTTCACACTCCCACTAGCAATGTAAGAAGGTTCCAATGTTTCCACGTCCTCACCAACACTTGTTATGCTATTTTGTATTACAGTGTGAAGTACAGATACTCCTCAACTTGCAATGTGGTTACTGCACCACAAATCCATCATAAGAAGAAAATATTGTTAAATGCATTTAATGCTGGCAGCATAGCACATAGTCCCCAACTTAAAACGGTTTGACATAATGATTTCTTGACTTCATGAAGGTGCAAATTCCATACATATTCAGTAGAACTGTAAACTCATAGTAAATTATAAGAAACTCCTTGACTAACAATGCTGTTTTGCCCCAATAAACCCATAGTAAGATGGAAAAATTATGAAATGAAAGAAATACCATAATTTGGGACTATCCGTGTTGCCTCAATGTGACTTTGATTTCTAGTTCCCTAATGACTAAGGATGTTGAACATGTTTTCATGAGCTTATTAGTCATTTATTGTCTTCTTTTAAGAAATGTCTATTCAAATCTCTGTCTGATTTTTAATTGTGTTATTTCTTCTTTTACTATTGTGTTGTTAGCATCCTTTTTATATTCTGGATAAAGTCGCTTGTCAAATATAAGACTTTCAAATAAAAAAGAAAATACCCATCACATACCTGTTCAATCATTCCCCCCTAAAGAAAACCATTTTCAGTACTTTTTATAAAACAAATTGTTTGAGTTTTATAGAAGGATAGTTGGCAATTAAAATGTATATATATTTATGGTGTACAATTTGATATGTATACATTGTATAATATTCACTGCAATCAAGCTAATTAAGATATCCACCACCTTACATAGTTACCATTTTCTTTTCTTTTTGTGGTGAGAACACTTAATATCTGTCATCTTAGCAAATTTCAAGTATACAATACAATGTTTCTAACTACAATCACATTATTCTACATTAGATCCTCATTAGTACTTTAGAAATTATAAAATACTGGCCAGGCACCGTGGCTCATGCCTGTAATCCCAGCACTTTGGGAGGCCAAGGCAGGCAGATCACCTGAGGTCGGGAGTTCGAGACCAGCCTGATCAACATGGAGAAACTCCATCTCTACTAAAAGTACAAAATTAGTCTGTCGTGGTGGCACATGCCTCTAATTCCAGCTACTCAGGAGGCTGAGGCAGGAGAATTGCTTGAACCCAGGAGGCAAAGGTTGCAATGAGCTGAGATCGCGCCATTGCACTCCAGCCTGGGCAACAAGAGCGAAACTCTGTCTCAAAAAAAAAAAAAAAGAAAAGAAAAAAGAAATTATAAAGTACTTAGGTGATGGCCATTGGCCATTTGTGGGCCAGAAATCATAGAGGGAAATGCTGATTTTGAAATGTTTCCTTAATTTCAGTGACAAGGACCCAAAGGCGTTGGAGATAAAAAATGATTCACTTAATCACCAGAAATAAAATGGGCATAACTGCTGTAATAAGCAACAAGAGCAGCACGGAATGTTGTCCCTCACAGGGATCTTCAGCTACAGTGGATTGACAATGGGGTCAGCAGGACTGAAATGGTTATATTTTCATACACCCAGATCTGGGCAGCAGGTTCCACCACAATAGACCTTCATCAAAGTCTTTGACCTAAGTCAGCTTATAGACCAAGGGCTCCTTAAATAACAAGTAAGTTGAGGAAGAATGCAGGAATAGCTATGACATACTAAAAATGCAGACATTTGACGCATCTCTGTTCTGTATTTCTCAAAAGGACCTGTAAGTATGTAACAGGATTTATTTTTACTTGTGAAGGGAAAGGTCCCAACCCAGATATTTCAGGAGCTTTTGAAATATAGTTCTGTGCTAACATTGATGCCAGTTGAAATTTAAGATTTCTGCACCCCAAATCTATCCTAGGTAATTTTTCTAGTTTGAGTTTCACTTTAATCCCTGAGTACAGAACTGGATTGAGTTTCTCTTATAGCTAATTTTGATCACGTGACTGAGTTTTGACCAAGAAAATATGAATCTTCTATTTCAAGTCCTGAGTCATAAAATCCTCTGACACAGTCTCCTACTCTCTTTCCCCAAATGCCTGCTGAATTGAGAGTCTAACAGGGAGTGAGGTCACACAGAGGAAAAAGCCCAGGTCCTAGAGTTTCTTAGAAAAAAGCCATGTGATTACTAGTACCCATACTACAGTGTGCCATGAGTGAGAAATGAAAACTTACTGGGTAAAGTTGTAATATTTTCACATGTATCTATAATAGTTGGCATTACCTCAACAGGCTATTGTAGTACAAATATCCAAGTTGAAATCCTTGGATTTTTCTTTGTTTCTTGTCAAAAATAACACTAATGCAACACCACAATTATGAAGAACACAGATTACTGTCACCATTTTGCTTTAAAAATCAAAGATTATGTTATGTCCTTTTTTAACTTTCCACTTTGGTCAATGTGGAGGGGGAACATATCTTGGAGACTCAGAGTGAATAATCAGAAATTTTTTTTTTTTTTTTTGAGACGGAGTCTCGCTCTGTCACCCAGGCTGGAGTGCAGTGGCCGGATCTCAGCTCACTGCAAGCTCTGCCTCCCGAGTTCACGTCATTCTCCTGGCTCAGCCTCCCGAGTAGCTGGGACTACAGGTGCCCGCCACCTCGCCCGGCTAGTTTCTTGTATTTTTTAGTAGGGACAGGGTTTCACCGTGTTAGCAAGGATGGTCTCGATCTCCTGACCTCGTGATCCACCCATCTCGGCCTCCCAGAGTGCTGGGATTACAGGCTTGAGCTACCGCGCCCAGCCAAATAATCAGAAATTTAATCAGGTGCAACTGTTATTCTAGACCTCACATAGTATCTGTATTAGCCTGTTTTCACGCTGTTGATAAAGGCATACTCAAGACTGGGCAACTTACAAAACAAAAGAGGTTTAATTGGACTTCCAGTTCCACGTGGCTGGGGAAGCCTCACAATCACACGGAAGGCAAGAAGGAACAAGTCACGTCTTAAATGGATGGCAGCAGGCAAAAAGACTTGTGCAGGGGAACTCCTTTTTTTAAAACCATCAGATCTTGTAAGATGTATTCACTATCACGAGAACAGCATGGGAAATACCTGCCCCCATGATTCAATTACCTCCAACCAGGTCTCTCTCACAACGCATGGGCATTCAAGCTAAGATTTGGGTGGGAACACAACCAAACCATATCAGTATCTGTGGTTGGAACCCAGATGTTCTGACTTCATGACTCCAGCACTCACTCACTCAGCAGCCTGCACAGCAAGGAGATCAATAAGTTCTGAAGAATGGCATCTGGAGCAACAACTATCAATCTGATTGACATTTTATATATAAAGATTGTTGTTCTCAGTGACTTGACTTTTAAAGGAAGATGAAAGATCTGCTTGTTTAAAGGTTAGGAAAAATCATACAATCTCCCACTAAGGGCTTTCTGTAAGAGTATAATAAGATATAAGAATAATGATAATGTTAATTTTTACCATGTTTAAAAATTTAGAAATTGCTTCCATCTATAATTGTCTACTGTGAAGTAGACCTAAAATTAGATATTAAGAATGAAAATAGATATAGAGAGCTTAGAGGAGTATATTGCGTGTGAGATATAGATTCAACTGACTATTTTAACTTCTAAAGTGTGTTCCAAAGAAGTTACTTTAAACTAATTTTCTAGACACACAACAGATATTATATTACACTTCATTTTAATCTTAGATACATTCAATTAATTGAAATTATATTAATACATGAAGAAAGTAGAGTTATCTGAGCAAATGCAGGAACATGATTTAATCATCTAAAATCTAATAACTAATAGCTATAATATTCTAATACCTCAATAATAATCATTAGAAATGTCAGAATCAGATCTTCCATGGATATTCCCAAGTGCTTTTCTGAAATTGAGTACTGTGGATGAGAATGTACTTCAAATATAGAACATGTTTGTGCAATATAGTTGATTACCAAAACTTACTGTCTCATACATAGTTTGATAAACTAATACATCTAATTTAAAGAAATAAGTAGTAGGCTTAATGTAAAGTAAACATTACCAGGGTAGTTTAGTGGATAAATTGATATTTTCTGTGTATACATGCAACTCTGCTGCTGGAATTCCACCAAGTGATTTCCCACTGTATTTTAAGATGTTAGCACATTTTCTCCTTACCACTTTGTATTATACTTTTGTCTCATCTGACATTCTAGATCATAAATTTATTGAGATTAATTCCTATAACTCCACAATGCCTAAAGTCTTCTTCCACCTTGTATATACTTGGTAAATATTTATAACTACTGAGTAAATAGTTTTAGTATTAAATAATTAAGGGGGAGGTGGAGCAAGATGGCCGAATAGGAACAGCTCCAGTCTCCAGCTCCCAGCACAAGTGACACAGAAGACAGGTGATTTCTGCATTTTCAACTGAGGTACTGGGTTCATCTCACTAGGGAGTGCTGGACAATTGGTGCTGGTCAACTGCTGCGGCCCGACCAGTGAGAGCTGAAGCACGGTGAGGCATTGCCTCACGTGGGAAGCACAAGGGGGAAGGGAATCCCTTTTCCTAGCCAGGGGAACTGAGACACACAATACCTGGAAAATCGGGTAACTCCCACCCCAATACTCCACTTTACCAAGGGTCTTAGCAAACGGGCACACCAGGAGATTATATCCCACACCTGGCCAGGAGGGTCCCACGCACACAGAGCCTCCCTCATTACTAGCACAGCAGTCTGGGATCTAATGGCAAGGAAGCAGCAAGGCTGGGGGTGGGGGGCACCCGCCATTGCTGAGGCTTAAGTAGGTAAACAAAGCACTGGGAAGATCGAACTGGGTGGAGCTCACAACAGCTCAAGGAGCCCTGCCTGTCTCTGTAGACTCTACCTCTGGGGACAGGGCACAGCTAGTCAAAAACAACAATAACAACAAAGCAGCAGAAACCTCTGCAGATGCAAATGACTCTGTCTGACAGCTTTGAAGAGAGCAGTGGATCTCCCAACACGGAGGCTGAGATCTGAGAACGGACAGACTGCCTGCTCAAGTGGGTCCCTGACCCCTGAGTAGCCTAACTGGGAGACATCCCCTACTAGGGGCAGACCGACACCCCATACCTCACGTGGTGGAGTACACCCCTGAGAGGAAGCTTCCAAAGCAAGAATCATACAGGTGCCTCGCTGTTAAGCAATATTGTATCTTCTGCAGCCTCTGCTACTGATACCCAGGCAAACAGGGTCTGGAGTGGACCTCAAGCAATCTCCAACAGACCGAAAGCTGAGAGTCCTGACTGTTAGAAGGAAAACTAACAAACAGGAAGGACACTCACACCAAAACCCCATTAGTACATCACCATCGTCAAAGACTAGAGGCAGATAAAACCACAAAGATGGG
>NW_012115444.1:1802526-1802923 GCF_000951035.1 Colobus angolensis palliatus
ACATACTCTTCTTTCCATATGAAACAGACTCTGGTCCTTCACATGGAGATATATACATATATATATATATATCTTATTGGTTCTATTTCTCTGAAGAACCATGACCAATACAGTTGGTCACCCTAAAATAGGTCTTTGGCATCTATATCTTTTAACTATTGTAGTCCACTCTTGCAAGGACATGATGTAATATGTTGCAAAGGTTAGCTTTGATTTTAAAAACTTGATTTTAAAAACTTTATAAAATACTTCCACGTGTACAATTTCATTTGATTCCCAAAACTCCTCTATGAGGCAGGATTTATTACTCAAATTATAAATATGAGGAAAAATAATAATCAAAGGTGTTCAGGGATTTGCTTATGGTCACTGAGCTTTAAGAATGTGAAAGTCGGCC
>NW_012115444.1:1803368-1808418 GCF_000951035.1 Colobus angolensis palliatus
AAAAGGTAGACAGGACTTAACCTCAGGAGTATTTTAGGTACCAGAGCAGAAACTGTTTGAAGGAACTCTCTCGGGTAAGGTCATACTCATCCATTCATTGATTTACTCGTTTCACAAATGTTTTTTGAGCTCCTGCTATGAGCCATGGGCAGTCTAGAGTAGAATAGGAGTGGAAGATAGAACACGTGGGACAGATAAACCAATACTGTGAAGAATGTAAGAGGATGCTTGTATTAGTCAGGGTTCTCTAGAGGGACAGGACTTATAGAATAGATATATACATGAAAGGGAGTTTATTAAGGAGTATTGATTCACACAATCACAAAGTGAAGTCCCACAATAGGCTATCTGCAGCTGGGGAGCAAGGAAGCCAGTCCTAAGTCCCCAAATCTCAAAAGTAGGGAAGCCAACACTCCAGCCTTCAGTCTGTGGCCAAAGGCCCTAGAGCCCCAGGCAAACCACCGGTGTAGGTCTAAGAGTCCGAAAGCTGAAGAACTCGAGGGCAGGAAACATCTAGCATAGGAGAAAGATGGAAGCCAGAACACTTAGCCAGTCTAGTCCTTCCATGTTCCTCTGCCTGTTTTTATCCTGGCTGCGCTGGCAGCTGATTAGATGGTGCCTATCCAGATTGAGGGTGGGTCTGCCTCTCCTAGTCCACTGACTCAAATGCTAATCTCCACTGGCAATATCCTCAAAGGCACACACAGGAACAATACTTTGCGTCCTTCAATCCAATCAATTTGACATTCAATATTAACCATCCCAATGCTGAACGCTATGCAAAGAATAAACATTTTTTAAAGTCATTGCCAATGACCATGTGGCCATGTTAGTTTAACTGATTAGAGAAACTCTCTAGAAGATGATAATGTTGGAGCTAGTTTTTAAATTACAAGATGGAGTCAGTTCTTCATGCCAAATGTGGGAAATAGCTTGCCTGGAGGAGGGAATAGCTATTGCAAAGTTACTGAGTCAAGAATGAGCAAGTGTGTTTGAAGAACAGAAAAATGTTCAGTGCCTTTGAAACATAAAAGGCAAGGAGTGAAGTGACTTAAGATGAAGACACAAAAGAACAAGACCATAAAGGGTCAAGTTGGCCAGGGTAAAAAAAGTGGGATTATTTTCCTGAGTTCAATAGGTAAGGGAGAAACATGATCTGATTTGTGCCACTCTCCACTATGCACAGGGCCAGTGAGGAAAAAGGGAGCATTCCAAGTAATTGAGACAAGACAGTGTGGTGACTTAGAACAACATGAAAAGTAATAGTGGAGGTGGGAGAAATAGAAGAAGATTTTAGATGTAAAATTGTCAATGCTTGCTCATATACTGAATATGAGCAGGGTTGAAAGATAAGGGCAAAAAAGAAATAAAATAATTCTTGGTTTTTGGCATGAGCAATTCTGGTTGAGGGTTGAGAGTGGATAGGGAAGGAGAACAGGACACGTAGGAAAAAGTTGGGAATTGAGGAGAATTAATCAAGAGTTGTGTTTTGTTCAAGCTACATTTTAAAAGCCTAATATAGACACAGAGATGTCAAGAACCAGTTTGCAAGTAGAAGTCATTAAGATGAAGACAGCAGACGAGAGGGATGTATTGGAGGAAAAGGAGGTTGGATCTACTAGTAAAAGGAGTAAATTACCAAGCCTAGGGAGAAAACATAGCTATGTGAGACCTGCAAGTAGCAAGAAGCTCAGAGCCAGAATTTCCCCTCTGCAGCACACTGACGAGATGCTTGGAGCATGAAGTAACGAACACTTTTTGTAACTGGTGAAGTGGAACTCAGTTTAGAGGGCTCTCAGCCCTAGAAAATATCTTCATGTTCATTCAGCAAAGTGAAAGCAACAAAGATACTGAACTTCAGGGGACTAGGTGGACCCGGAAATGGGGGACCTTGAAGATAATTAATGTGAACCAAGGAATCAAGGGATACCCCCAAATATTCTGAAAACAAATTAAGTTTGAACCAAAGGACATAACACCCAGTCAGAGCCAAAGGGTCTCTGCCCTTAGAGAAGCCTGCAGTGCCAGTGAGACTCTTCATGAAAACCAATGAGCCTTGGTGTGTTGAGGAGAACAGAATTTACAAGCAACAGGAGAGCCAGGGCACAGCACACCTGCCCACTGTGACCCATGCTCCTACCATGAGGTCCCATGAGCCACATTGCCATCCCCAACTGGTAAAATAAACTGTGAAAGAGAAAGAAATTGGGAGACAGTTGTGGGTTTCTTTTTTTATAATTCTTAGAATATGTGATACATTAGAGACTATTAATGTTTCTCAGTCTCACCAACTTTTAAAGCAAATATAACTAAAATATAATTTCCCTCTAACCAGCCAGTGGGAGTCTAGGGAACTACAACTTCCCAGCACATCCAAGGTGTAGTATGAGTGAATTTTATGACCCTGCAACATTGAGTAAAGTATATAGAGTGAGAGAAAAGCTGTTACCTAAACCAAGAAAGGCACATATTTAAGAAGTATATGAAGGAAGAATCGAATAACAAACACCCAACAGCGAGCACTTTTTTATCTTCCAAACCATACAATTTGGCTTAAGAAGGGGGAAAACAAGTTATGTATTATGCTGTATACACTACAGAGACTGGAACTTCATGAAGAAAATTCCTGAACGTTTCAATAGTGAAATGATATTAATGGTCTGTGCTTCTCTTATGAAAACTGTAAACTGGTCATTTAGGAAAGAGTGTTAAATTGAGTGGAACACAAGTTAATCCTAAAGAGAGAAAAAATGAGTCTCAACTAAGGCCCAGAGAATAACTTTACAATCTCACTCTTCGTAGAGATAGCTGGTACATCAGCTCTGACTTTTTATCCCCCGACCCCACCCTAAATCTTAAGATCTCTTACCCTCATCAGGCACTTTGAGCAAAAAAAAAAAAAAAAAAGTACAGATTCCTAAGGTCCTACTAAATCAGAATTTCCAGTGGCAAGATCCCAAGTGAATCTTGCCCATGTTGGAGTTTGAGGACCACTGCTTTGGAGGTTTCCTAAACTAACTTCTAACACATAGCAGACCTTGACTGAACATTTTAGCCCAAATAACACCTCTCTTTTGGAGTTACCCCCATTAAAATTTCTTCAAGGTCCTTCTCTGCAAGAAACAGTGCTTTTCAAAAGCACCAGACGTGTCATGATGAAATCTGTTAGCTGCTAGCAGTCAGATGACCTGAGTTTGGGGTCATTGCTGCATTATTTACAAGTTGTACTACCTTGGACAAATCACTTCTGATTTCTCATTTAGCATTGAAACTTAAGTCACACGATTGTGATGATCAGATGAAGTGAATACAATAAATCCTCAAACTGATAATCAAAATCTTTTGGAGAATGTGAATAAATGTGTGCATCAGTCCACTGGAAATTTTGTTCCTCTGTATTTGGAGAACAGTTAAACATGAATAATTTCTCCTTTAAAGATTTGCAAGTGAGTTTGATAATTGCCTGTTTTTGCACACTGTAGAGACAGAGGCCTGCTGTCAGTATTGAGGATAATAATATTTCATTCACAGATTTATATATGACCTCTTATGAGCACTCACATCTCAGCAGGCACTTTTTCTAGAAAAGCAGCTCTCAAATTGTTAGGTGCAGTAGATGGAAACATTTGTAGCCTATCAATGATAGATTGAAGAAAATGTGGTACATATACACATATACACTACCTCATGTGTATCTACAATTAAAGAGTTGCCCAAGGTTCTTTGTTCATTTGTTTGCTTTTCTTTTGCTTTTTTTTCCTCTTACTCACAAAAAAAGCAAAGGGAAAAGCATAGGGTTGGAAATGGAAAAATCTGGGTTCTAGCAGAGGCTGTACTCTTGTTTTTGTGTGATCCTGAAGTCAATACTTTAACCCTGATGAGTTTCAGTTTTCTTCTGTCAGTTCACGATAATAACTGTCTTACCTGCAAATAGAGTCATGTGTTAACATTTTTGCATACAATTTTTACGTGAAGTTTCCCTAATACAGTCTGAGGTCCTAGGAGTTATCCTTTGACTATTATTCATTCGTTAATTTATTCATTTGCTATTTAACAAATATTTACTGAATGCATAATATGTGCCAAGAATTATGCAGGAGATAGGGGTACAGAAACACACAGCATAAGATAAGAAAGACAGATAAGACTGATGTGCTCATGAAGCTTAGAGTTCATGCTTCTGTTAAAGTGTGTCATTGGCTTTAACTGAACAATTACACAAATAGTTACTAAATTACAGTCAAAATAAGTGCTATAAAGGAGAAGCTCAGCCTACTGTGAGAATACATAATAAGGAAACCCTCCCAGTGTCTCCCCAATATTTACAGGCAGTGACATTTAAGTTGGCACTAAGTCGATTTGTGAATAGGACAGGCAATGAGCAGAGCATTTCTGACAGTGGACAAAGGCTATGCAAAGGTCCTGAGAAAGGAAAACGGTTAGTGGCATATGAGGGACTGAACAAGGGCCTAAGTGTCTAAGGATCCAGTGAGTAGGAGCAACAAACAAAGATGAGGCTACAAGGTACAAAAAAGCCAGAGAAATTCAGATTGTGTCTATACTCTCTATTTTATTCAACTTTAATAGCAATGCATGCCATCAATTAAAAGGATCAAACAGGGAAGTGAAAGCATCAGATTAGCACTTTAAATACATCATTATAGCTGCTGTGTGAAGACTGGCTTGGTGCACTGCATGTATGGAATCTAGATGGAAGGGTAGGCCAGGTGGTGAATGAAAGATAATTGTGCTTTATGCTGATATGGTAAAAATAGGAAGGATGAGTCAGATGAATTAAAGAGATGTGGTCAGGCAGAGACCATTCCTCTCATTTCTATATTCTCGTGACGTAGTAGGGTATCTGGCACACAGTCCTCACTAAATGCAGGAGAAGCAGACAGTATTCCATTTCATTATTGAAAAATATTGTTAGAAATTACTCTCATGGATTGAACTGAAATCTTCCTAATTTTGATTACTAGTTTTATTTTCCGTTCTCTGGAAATACAGAGAACAATGTAAGAATACACACACACACACACACACACAC
>NW_012115444.1:1813143-1889507 GCF_000951035.1 Colobus angolensis palliatus
TTTAACACATGGAGAGGGTATTTTCACACACACAGCGACAATTGAAATGTAATAAAATATTAATTAGGTCTAATTTTGCTTTAAGAATCCCTAAGCAAGCATTTCTCTACATGAGAATATTAACATGTGGAAGGCTTAAAAATATTTTCCTCACAAATCATATACTTTAGTTTCATAATTGCTTGTAAAGTTAGTTATATAACACAGACATAATAACTACATTTTATTACAGATTCGTGGGAAAGTAAATTCAACCACTTTGCCGTTATTCCCCTAGGCATAGTCTTTACATGGTAACGTGAAAACAATAGCCCTTAAAAAAAAACTCTCTTGTTTAAAATTTTCAGTTTGGTTTCTATTAAAGTGTAGTCAGGTAAAGAAAGCAAGGCTCAAAAAGTAACTATGGTTTCTTTGGTGTACAGATAAAAATTTGACTGTGTATTCTTCCTGGAGGTATTTATCCCAGAGTGGCTATTCACAGGTAAGAGCAGCTCTTCAAGCAAGAATGTGTTTGCTCGGTGTCTTCTTTCTCTGCTGCTCATGACATTCAAGGCTAAGGTAGAATGTATGAGTTGTAATCAGACGCCTGGGAGGCTTGTTCTTTCCTGTTATCCATATGTCCTTGCTAGCTTTGTAAATATACACTGAAGTGTTTTCTGCCACCCCTATAGTCTTAGTCTGTTTTGTACTGCTGTAGCAGAACAACACAGACTGGGTAATTTATAAAGAAAAGAAATGTGTTTCTTACATTTCCAGAGTCTGGAAAGTCTAAGATCAAGATTCCTTTATGGGGCAAAGGCCTTCAGCTGCATCATCCTATGGAAGAAGGTACAGAAACAAGACAACCTAAGAAAGCAGGAGAGGAAGAGGAGGCCAAACTTGTATGTAGAGCAAATTCACATTCGGAATGACCAACCCACTCCCTCTGTAACAACATTAATCTAGTCATGAGGACAGAGCCCTCGTGACCCTTTATTAGGCCCACCTCCTAACACTGTTGAGTTGGGATTCAGTTTCCAAATGAACTTTGGGAGACACATTCAAACCACAGGAACTATCCCCAAACTCTTTCTGATCAGGTTAACAATCTTTCCTTTTGGAATTTTGTAGTTAATATTTGAGAAGACAGTAAAATAGAAAAGAGCTCAGAGAAAATAATGGATACACCATTCCAAAGAAAGAAATGCTCCTGGCTCTTCAACATTTCAAAAGATATTCATTCTCACTCATATTGAGATAAACACACAATGGAAAATATCAAAAATTGATTAGTACACTGTATTGGAAAGGGTGTGGGGAGCAGGTATTGCTGATGGGAATGTAGATCGGCACAGCCTAAGTGGAAGATGCTATAGCAATTCCTATCAAAATGTAAAATGGACATGTTTTGGCACATGCACAAAATGACACATGGAATGCTGTTGATTGCACCCATATTTGCATTAGAATGCAAAGATGAGAACAACCTAAATCAAGTTTTCACTAAATGAATTATTTTACATGCATATGGCAGAACACTATGTGACTATATACAATATGATCCAACTTTCTATATATTGGAATGAATGTATGTCTCAGATATATTGTTAAGTGAAAGTAACAGGAAGCAAAACAGTGTTAATAGTGTTCTATCATTCTTGTTTTAAAAAGGAAAAATATATATATATGTAATATATATATACACAGACACATTGAATACATGGTGAAGGATGCTGGGATTAGTGGGTGCCTGTGAAGGTGGGATGAGAGTCCAGGGGTTGAGAAATGGACACAAGGCAAGTTTTCCTCCACACACCCAAGGTACATTATTTTGCATTTTTTAAATTATTTATCATGTGCAAGTAATAGCTATTAAAAATCAGTAAATGAGTTGATGAGATACACAGGACACTAAAGTTATGCAAAGAAATTTAGTTCTTACCTGAAGGCAATGGGTAGCTATTAAACGGTCTTAAGATAAGGAATAGCACAATTAGCTTTACAGAAAGAACATTACAACAGTCATAAGAGTCTGGAAGTGGAGGAGCTGCTTAGAACATTGGTTTTCCACCTTAATTCCACATTGGGATGCTTGAATTCCATCTGCATAGATTCTAATAATGGTTTGGAATGTGGCCTGGGCATCAGGGATTTTGAATTTTTCCTAACTAATTATGGTGTATAAACAAGATTGAGAACTACAGACAAAGAAGGCTGCTTAAGTAATTAGGTAATTCCTAATAAAGAGAGTCTTAGTTAAATAAGGCCACAGAAGAGGGAAAAGAAAAGACAAATTCTAGAGCTATTAAGAAGATGAATGCTCAGAACTCATTGATCAGTTGGATGCAGGTTGTAAAAGAGAGGGTGAAACAGCGAAGACTGACTCCTCATTTTCTGGCTTGGCCAAATAGGTAATGTCACTAACTGAAATAGGGAAAAACAGCTGTGTGGTAGAAAACAGAATGAATTTTGTTGGAGACATACACAGATGCTCGTGATATATGCAAATAGAGTGATACAGGAGCAATTGACTATATGGGTCTCAAATTTACAGAATGAGCATATTGGAGATTTGGACATTGTAATGGGCAGCAAAGGCTATTGTTGGAAATTACAGGAGAGAATAAAGTACAGAAAAAATTTCAAAAATACAACTGTCAACAGAGATGGAATAGAAAAAGAAGATGAACATTCAAAGAAGAATGAGGTAAAAAATGGGCAGAGAGGTAAGAGTTAAAACCTAGAAAACAAAGGTTTTTCTTTTTTTTTTTTTTTAGGCGGAGTCTCGCTCTGTCGCCCAGGCTGGAGTGCGGTGGCCGGATCTCAGCTCACTGCAAGCTCCGCCTCCCGGGTTTACGCCATTCTCCTGCCTCAGCCTCCCGAGTAGCTGGGACTACAGGCGCCCGCCACCTCGCCCGGCTAGTTTTTGTATTTTTAGTAGAGATGGGGTTTCACCGTGTTAGCCAGGATGGTCTCGATCTCCTGACCTCGTGATCCGCCCGTCTCGGCCTCCCAAAGTGCTGGGATTACAGGCTTGAGCCACCGCGCCCGGCCAACAAAGGGTTTTAATAGATTAACATTGGAGTGCCCTCAAGAAAAGAATCGTTAACAGAGTTAATTACCATAGGAAAACCAAGCCTAGACACTCTTTTATGCTTTTAGCAACTAGAAGGTGCCCTTGGTGAAAGAAGTGTCCAGAGTGTGTAGATAGACTATTGTGTAGGTTATAATGGAGTCAATGTCATGTGTAGATGTCATGCAGTGGTTAAATAGACCCAGATTACAATAAAAGGTGAGAGTGAAAGGAGAAGGGCAAGTGAAAATAGCAGGTGAAGAGAAAGGTTTCTAGAAGACGACTACAAAGAATATAAGATTGATACAGTTTGATTACTTATTAAGATTAGGGAAACATGCATATTTCTACACCAAAAGGAAAGTTATTATGTAATGAAGCTGATGATCGAAGACAATAAGGAGAAAATTCATGAAGACATGTCCTCAAAAAGGCTGGAGAAGTTGGAATCAAGATCGCAAGTAGTAGAATTTGTCTTGAGCAGGAAAATTGACATCTTCCAAGAAGACGTCATTTCTTTCTATTTTTTAATTCTTAGAATATGTGATACATTAGAGACTATTAACATTTCTCAGTCTCACCAACTTTTAAAGCAAATATAACTAAAATATAATTTCCCTCTAACCAGCCAGTGGGAGTCTAGGGAACTCCAATTTCCCAGCACATCCGAGGTGTAGTATGAGCGAATTTTAGGACCCTGCAACATGAGTAAAGTATATAGAGTGAGAGAAAAGCTGTTATCTAAACCAAGAAAGGCACACATTTAAGAAGTACGTGGCAATCCTTCCTTCCTGAGAGGAAAGGTTTAAAAAGAGTAAGGATGGAGATAAGTTTGTTGGAGCTAAGAGAGAGAGAGAGAATTTCTCACTTGTAGCTTTTATTTCCTTATGAAGCAGGAAAAGGGGTTGTCTACAGAGAGTGAGGGAAGTTACAGGAAATGAAGAAAATTTAAGGTTTAAAATATCTGGGTTGGAAGGATGGGATAAAAAGCTGAGAAAGGTCATATACAGGAACTTTTAGGAAGGAGTAAGGACCTGCTGGCGTTGGAGTCTGTCGTACATTGATTCTTCCCACATTGCAAGCTAAGTGTCGATCTAGATGCTGACAGCACAAGGAGCTGGAATTGTACACTGTGATCTGAGTCTCAAAACTTTGAGGCCGGGCAAGGTGGCTCGTGCCTGTAATTCCAGCACTTTAGGAGGCCTAGGTGGGCAGATCATTTGAGGTCAAGAATTCAAGATCAGCCTGGCCAACATGATGAAACTCAGTCTCTATTAAAAATACAAAAATTAGTCGTGCATGGTGGTGCACGCCAGTAGTCCCAGCTACTTGGGAGGCTGAGGCATGAGAATCGCAGAACAGAAGAGATGGAGGCTGCAGTGAGCTGAGATCGTGACACTGCACTCCAGCCTGGGTGACAGAGTGAGACTCTGTCTCTAAAAAAAAAATTGAAATGTACTTAGTAGAGCAACCAGACCTGAGGGATCTCCAGGGACCCTCACATAACAACATGTGGCTATGAATTAAAGTACACTCCAAGCAGAGAAATAAAACAAACAAACAGAAAGAGCAAAAAACATGTGGATGTGGAAAGACTAACAGACTAACAAAATGAGGAAGAGACATTTGTGAAGAACATGACTTACTTAGATGAACTTGGCAGCACAGAAGAAGGAAATAGAAAAGGAATCCCAGAGATGGAAAATGATATTGAGCTCCAGAGGGGAGGGTGTTCACCACTGTGGACCCAGGAACAAAGCAGGGGCTCAACAAAGAATTTTTGAATTAAAAAGAAAAAGAAAGAAAAAGCCTGAAGAAAATGCATAGTAAATGAATGAGAGCAGCACTTGAGAGGTCGGTTTCCTATTTGAGTTGCAATTATGAAGTCAGTGGGAGATGGTTCTGGAATTTCCTGGGTAGGCAAAAGGAGGGCACTCTAAGTGTCTGAAACTGGGACTAAATGACAAATGATCAAAATATTACTTTCTCTTTGCCTTACACAAAACAAGGTGAGAAGAACAATTCTTAAATTCTCCTCAAGGAATGCAGGAACTTCTCTCTTCCTCTGACAAGACAGCATCCTGCTCTTGGCTATTTGCTGCTGGTACCTAACTGACCTTTAAAAAATAAGTTGTATGTGGAAATTGCATTTTGGTCAATGAGCCCAGGGCTCAGTGAGAGGCAGCCTTGTTAATCACCAGGGCCCTTTCTCCTCCCACTGCCGGCTTTTCCCTGGAATAAACACTGAAAAGCTGTGTTTATTCCAGGAAAGGAAGTATTCAAAGACACTATTTCTCTCCCGCTGTAATCAACCTTCTTCACCCTAACCCTTCACATACACTTCCTCCTGCCTTATGTACTTATATATTTTTATATTCTGTTCACGTCTTTGATTAAAATCATTATTTTTTTTTTTAAAAAAAAGAAGTACTTTTGACTTCTTGCCCAACTGCTGGTATTGAAAACTCTTTAGAAGTGGCTAAAAATAACATTGGTGGGAAAATGCTAAAACACAAGCTCTCTTGCCTGCCAGATGAGAGTTGAGGTTATTTTGTAGTGTGGAAATTCTTTCAACTGACGTATATTTTGTATGCCTGCTATAAACAATATTCTATTGGCATAGCAGGCACTATACTCCCCATCCTATAATTAAGCATTTCTAAAATTTCCATGAAGATGCCATTTCAAATACCACAAAAAGATGCTGAGTTTATTACATAAACTATAAAACAGCTCATTAACATTTGTATGAAAAACAAAATAACACCTCCACATTTTAAAAAGAAAATACTCCTTTTTAAAATCCTCAATTGATGTAGTGCCTTTCTTTCTAAGCAGTTTGATTAATATCTTCTTGGCTCAAGTGTTTGAGGAAAAGGTGTTAAAATTACTTTCAAGTAATTTAACCATGTCTAGCTGCTCAGTGTGACAGTAACAAATGGAGTCTTTCTTCCGTATTACAAGCTGTCTTCAGCATCACACTATACAATAAATTCAGATATTGATGAAAAAAGTATCTGTGCAGCTATTGCAAAAGCGTATTGCAAAAGCAATTTTCCTCTAAAGGTAATTCAGCCCATTTCCAGTTTAAAGTGCTCTGTTTTCATTCTCAGTAATTAATTCTAACTAGTAAGTCAAATTCAAGTTTAGAGCATTGTCTGTTACAGATTCTCTCAGTCTCTTCCTCTTGGTCTGATCTCTTGCTACAGAAAACATATTGTATTTTTCTTGGAAAGGCTCAATCATCTTGTCTTACTCATTAATCCTGCCTTGGTTATCATCAATGATGGTCATTCCTTTAACCTTGTCCCGAGCTTAGAGTCTTTTCATCCACAAATAAAAGATAAATGTAATTATATTTCAAAAAAGAAAATAAACTTTCCTCCCTTTCCCTCTCTTCTCCTTTAGCTCTGCTTTCCCTGCCCTGAGTATGCTTACAAATACATTTAAAACTGTGCCATAATAAACCTGCTTGAAAATAAATATAGGAATGGAAGAATTAAATATGATGATAAGTAATGAGAATATGGTAGACTTTCTGTAATTTCAATGTTTTAATTTTACAACTATAATCATCCAGTGTAGGAAAGTTTTACTTGAATTTGATGGTCCTTTCCAGCTTTAGCAACTCCAATTTTTCCTTAATTTCATTCTCTTTTCTTTTTGAAGTGAAGTCTCACTTTCTCACCCAGGCTGCAGTTTAGTGGGATGACCATAGGTCACTGCAGCCTCGAACTCCTTGCCTCAAATGATCCTCCTGCTTCTGCTTCCCACAGCACTGGGATTACAGGAGTGAGCCACTGCATCCAGGTTTAATTCCTTTCATACAATTCATTTCTTTTCATTTTCTGTTCAGGTGAACTCAGTAGATGGGAAAAAAGTTTTGATTTCTTCTGGAAACAGTTTGAAACTAAAACATGAACAAATGGCATTAGCACCTGCACTTGGGAAGGAGTGTTAAGAGAAAAACATTTTTCTTTGCTACATTTTACACTTCTATACTGTGGCACAGAGGAAGGGTCTGGCTTCTGAAGGGCAAGTGGTTTCCAAGGATGGACAGGACTAAAATTAAATTTATTGTGCAATAGAATGAAAATACCAAGGGAGAAGGGAAGGTTGAAAAACAGATGTAGGATCATGATGAATATAAGATTTGCCCCAAGGAGAGTATATGCAAATAACAGGGGCATTGCCAAATGCCGAACTGAATAAGAGACTCAAAATTAAGAATGCAAATTAAAATTTTGCGAAATATCAATGTTGGTGCCAACAGGAACACCTTGGCACTAGTGTACCTTTCCCTCTAATAATTAAAGCCAATCTGCTTATGGGGCTGTTCTTCCCTGGATCTTTCAAGTAACACATCCGATGAGCTAACCATAGCATACTAATGATGCGTTATTACTCCACAGCCGGAATCACCCAGGGACTGCAAAAGGTCTAGAAGCAGATTCTACATATTTTAAGAACTAAAAGGAATCAGGAAAATGAATAGACTATTCTGGCCTCTGTTTTGCCACCAGGTAGAAATGTTGACACTGAATATATTTTTCTGGCAGTATTAATTTCATTGCTCAGAGTAGGAACATGTGTCACAGTAACTCATTTTTTGAGAAATTACCAGAGGTATCTACAGAATTTCTAAAATATCCCAGGTCTATCTGTTACCTTATATTGTCCACAGTTGTAAGCAGAGATGATAAATTAATATCTGCAACTAGCGGTGATTCAGTGAAGCAGATCTTACTAATCTATCAATGCAGTTTTTCAAAACATGGATGTAGATGTCCAATCCATCTCATGAAGCTCTCTAGGAAGCCCCTACTGACTCATCAGTTAGCCTGTGAGATCCAGCACAGCTGAAAACAATCCTTATTCAAGACCATCTCTCCTTTCCACCTTCACAGTCAAAATGAACCAGTAGGGGGATGCTAAAGTCAAGAGGCCCAATAAGTATGAGATATTCATTGATTTACTCTCATACATTTACTGAACTTTTTCAATGTTCCTGCCAATCACCATATTCGGCTCTGAAAATGCAACAATAAATAAAATTTAGTTCCTGACATCAAGAAATACAAAGTTTAATGCGCTTATTCCCAGAATCTCCAAACTAAAGAAAAAGTGAATGAGAATGACGAGCAATTTTCCAAATAGATTTTATTCTTTCAAATTCATGGTGGCTCTGGAGCTATAGAAACAGTGTATTACTTTATCAAACCTAAGAGAAATTATCTCCATGATGCAGCCTTTGTGTTCTTCTTGTTCACTAGTTAAGCACTGAAAAATATACACATAATTTGCATCAATACATAAAACAAATATTTCAAGTGTCAGGGCCATGCAATGGGAAAACCACAGTTTGGGCACTGTGAAGACCTAAATTTGACTTCCAGTTCTCTGTTTACAAGTCAGTAGCTCTCTGAGCTTCAACACTCTCAACTTAAAAATAATGTGAAAAACAATTCCTGTCCGACAGCAAGAATTAAATTAAATAATATAAAATAGGCACCTGGTACACAACAGGAAATCAGCACATCTTCATAGCATTGTTAATGTCATGTGGTGTCCAGCAGGGGTCACATTCACAAGAACATTATCATAGAAGAAGCTATTAACAAAAAACAAAAGTAAAGACAATGAATCCCCAGAATAATATGCTAAAATATACCAAAACACCATGCAAGAGGCACTTAGAATGGACTGACCATTTATTTATTAGCAAATGGTCATACTTGGTCATAAGAGCACCGGCTCTGAATGGATTTGGCACAAAGGAAATGAATGATGATTCTTCAGAAATCTTTCACCACTACAGCAGGAGTAAAAAAAGGCAAACAAACTCTACCTTTGCTTCATTGCTTCCCTGGGAATCAGCTTCTCCAGCCTTCCTTGTTGCTACTTGATCTTTAATTTATGGAGTCAACAGAAAGCCCTGTCTTCAGCAGCACAGATGCTGGACAAATAGCTAGGACATTGATTTTGGTATCTGACCAAACTGATGGCATCATTATGTTGACTGAATATCACTATCTCTAATAAAAATACTTTATGTGGAGTCTCAGGGAAGGGACAGCACTGGCTGGCTGTAGAGAAGGAGAAAAAGAAATGCAATTAGGAAGTGGTATTTTCTCTTGGGCCAGTTGCCCTCTGTATTTAAGCATCATGTAGAGTGATTTTCTGATGTTCGTTTTCTGCTGTTTGTTTTTCCCTTTTCTTTGTTGCATGTTAATACCACCAAACACTTGGCAGGAGACTATAAATATAATTTAGTTTCTCACATCAGTACATGTCTGCAATAGAGCAGTTAAAATATTTAATTTAAATATATATAAAATATGTAATTGAGATTTAATTAATTCTATTACCCAAACTAACAGTGTTAGCCAAAAATATATGTATGCTCAGGAAAAATGTGTTAAAAGTTTTCTTGCTTTAGACCTCCAAGTGAATGAGGCTTTCCAGCTACATAACCACAACATGAAAAAATAGTTAATAATTATTTTAAGCCCATTAAAGATGGTAGCATGTTCAGGTATAAATTAGTGATGGAAAGAGAAAACAAAGATGCAAAGAACGCATTTGTAAATTGCAAATAAACTTTAATTTAGTAAAGTACTATATTTAGTGTAGTGTGAAAAAGTATCTGCTTAAAAATCTTAAGTAGTAACAAACATATGAAATTTGCTCTTTTAGATTCTTTGCTGCAATCATCAATTTTATATCATTCTGTGTACATACATTTTTTATAAAAATTATCTACGTGCTACAATTTTATACAGAACATATGAGCTAGATTACTTAGTGCAAGGGGCACAACCTCATTGCAGAATATGCACACACAGAAGCTATATGTCTATCTTATTCAACAATATTAAGCCCCTGTTGCTTTTCTTTTTTAATAATATTATTTCTTTAGTGTGTGAGACTGTTTTTAATTGAGGTATGATTGACATGCAAAAAATACATATTTAGTGTATACCTCTTGATGTGTTTGAAGATAAGTATACATGGTGAAACCACCACCATATACAATACCAAAAACTTAACCATGGCCTCTCAAAGTTCCTCTCTCCCTTTTTTCCTAATAAGAACATAAAATCTAGCCTCTTGCATTTTTAAGCATGATTGACAAAACAGTCAAACTCTGTAAAATATTTGAAGAGATTTATTCTGAACCAAATATGAGGGTCCATGGCCTGTGACACAGCCCTCAGGAAGCCCTGAGAACATATACCCAAGGTGGTCTGGGAACAGCTTGGTTTTATACATTTGGGGAGACAGGAGACATCAATCAAATACATTTAAGATATACATTGGTTTGGTCCAGAAATGTGGGATAACTTGAAGGGGTCTGGGGGTGCTTCCAGGATATAGGTAGATTTAAATTTTTTCTGATTGGCAATTGATCTAAAGAGTTATTATGAATAGAAAGGAATGTCTGGGTTATAATAAGAAGTTGTGGAGACCAAATTTTTTCATCCAGATGAAACCTCCAGGTAGCAGGCTTCAGAGAGAATAGATTGTCAATGTTTTTTATCAGACTTAAGGTCTGTATTGATGTTAAATGCTGATGACTTTTCCTGAATTCCAAAAGGGAAGAGAGCATAATGAGGCATGTTCAATCCCTCCCCGAGGGAATTCAGGCCCATCATGGCCTGAATCAGCCTTTCAGGTTAACTTTGGAGTACCCTGGCCAAGAAGAAGGAGTTCACTAAGATCATTAAAAGAGGGCTTAGAATTTTATTTTTGGTTTACAGGATACAATCCAATATTGTTAACTGTTTGTGCATGCTATGATGTACATTAGATTTCTTTTGTTTTTTTTTCTTTTCTGTTTTTTTTTTTTTTTTTTAGATGGAGTCTCACTCTGTTGCCCAGGCTGGAGTGCAGTTGCACAATCTCAGCTCACTGCAACCTCCACCTTCCAGGTTCAAGAGATTTTCCTGCCTCAGCCTCCGGAGTAGCTGGGATGACAGGTGCCCGCCACCACGCTTGCCTAATTTTTGTATTTTTAGTAGAGATGGGTTTTCACCATGTTGGCCAGACTGGTCTCAAACTCTTGACCTCAAGTGATCCATCTGCCTTGACCTCCCAAAGTCCTAGGATTACAGACGTGAGTCACCGCACCCGGCCTTAGATTTCTAGGATTCATTCATCTTGCATAAGTGATACTATATATTATTTGATTAATACTTCCAGATTCCCCCTCCTCCCAGCTACTGGTAGTCATCATTCAAGTCAGTCATGTATTGTCATTCTGTGTCAGCTTATTTCACTTAACATAATGTCTTACAAATTCATCTATACTATAGCAAATGGCAGGATTTCCTTATTTTTAAAAGCTGAAAAATAAGTTAATGTGTACATATGTGTGTGCATATATATATGTGTATATATGTGCAACAATGTATTTGTTTATTCGTCATTCAATAGGCAGTTGGGTTGTTTCTATATCTTGGCAGTTGTGAATGATGCTGCAATTAACATGGCAGTGCAGATATCTCTTCAAGGTTCTCATTGCAATTCTTTTGGGTATGCACAAAAGGTGGGGTTACTGGGTCATATACAGTTGTATTTTTAATTTTTTGAGAAACTCCATACTGTTTTTGGTTGTGGTTGTACCAATTTACAGTCCCACAAAACATGTACAAGGTTTCCCTTCTCTCCATAGCCTTTCCAACATTTTCTTTTGTGGATAATAGCTGTTCTAACAGGTTTGAGGTAATTTCTGTGGTTTTGACTTGCACTTCCCTGATGATTAGTGATATTTGGGATCTTTTCAGTATCCTTTGCCATTTCCATATCTTCACTAGAAAGATTTTTATTCAGATCTTTTGCTCATTTATAATTGGGTCATTTGATTTTCACTGATGAGTCATAGAAGTACTATATATTTTTGCTTTTCTTGACTAAATGCTGAGCCACCTATCAAATCAACAGTTCAGTGATGTGAGTCATGGTTTAAAAACCAAAAACATAATGACAAAAATACCAATTCACAAGTCTTACTGCCAAGGGTTATCTATCTTTAATTCATCCTGCATATTCTCAGTACATTCTCCTTTCTAAAATACCAATTTTATCATCTTAATAAACCTGTAGCACAATAATTACAATTGAAGGTCTTGTTGTCAAAAAAAGCATATGTCAGATCTCAACCCTCCCACGTTTGAGCTATGTGCATTCCAATTTTTAACCTTTCTGATTCTGAGGTTCAGTAGCCTCATCTATAAGAATCTGAATAATAAATCATCTTATTGCTGGGAGAAGTAAATAAGGTAATGCCTAGGATATACCTAACATCATGACTGGAATACAGTAATTACTCTTTGGTAACATTTATTTCGATAACACTATGTTTTGGGGGCAAAGTTATGATTTTTGAAAATTTTATTTTTTATTTTTGTTAAGATGCTGTAAACGAAGGAATCAAAGTACGGAGCTGAGGCATAGTCATCTTTAATACTTACATTAATAAAATACATTAGGCTTTTGAACATAAGCATAATTTTTCTAATAAGTATACAGATTGCATTTATTTTTAGTGTACAAAAGCTAAATCACTCAAAAATTAAAATTTACAATTTATAATAAAAGAATACATTTTAGAAAATTCAACAATTGTATATAGCTTGAATTTCAGCAAAGTTGAAGCATTAAAGACTATCAAGTGAATTTAGTAGCATTAAATCCTGCACACTTAATAAGAAACAGATATGTTTAGAAGTCCATTATTGTTGCTTTGGACCTAAAAAGGAAGAAAAAAAATTAATATTTATTAAATGCCTGGAGAGAGACACCCTAGAGAAAGACAGCAAACTTATTTCTTACTTGTTTTCACTTCAAACCTTATTTCCCTATGACAAGAGTCTCCTCTCATCAAGTCTTTTTGGTTGAATCCTAGAGAATCAGGTTAATCTGTTCCATATTGAATAATTTCTATTCCAATGCATGATACTACACTAACGATTATCTGGAGCAAGATAAAAAAAATCAGGTATAAGAGAAATCAGTTCCTATTTTAGTAAACGTATTGTTCATGATATTAATTTTATATCTGGAAATGGATCTGGATCACTATGAATTTCAAACATAGGTGTGAAATTAGAAAGTATACATTTATAGCAGGAATTGAGAAGGAACCCACATATATAAATCAAACTATTTTTTTCCAGTTTTATTGAGATACCACTGACAAATGAATATTGTATCTATTTAAGATGTACCAAGTTATGCTTTGATATACACATACACTGTGAAGTGATTGCCACAGTCAGCTTATTAGCGTACTCATCACCTCACACAGTTAGCATTTGTGTGTGTGTCGTGAAAACACTTAAGAGCTACTCTCTTTGCAAAGCCCTGGTATACAACACATGATTATTAACTATAGTTACCATGTTGTACACTAGATCTCCAGAACTTATTCATCTTATAACTGAAATTTTGTACCCTTTGACCAAAATCCCCCATCTTCATGGAAGAAAGCAGCCAAATCCAAACCTTGGTCTATCAGAGGGAGACAGAGGTAATATAGATCTCAACTTTACTGCCCTCTCACTCTTTACTCTCATGCTTATGCCTTCCATTGTCCAAATCTACTTAGCATCAAGCGAGCATGTCCAGTCCATAAAAGTCAGGTGCCAACAGAGTACATAGTAGAGTAGAGAAAATGGGATCATGAAGCTGGAGGGACAAATGGAAGGTACCCACCACAAAATAGCATAGGAAATGGCTGCTAGATATGGTATGAGACAGAAATGGTAAAGTTAAATGGAAGCTTGTGTCATCAGTTGTCTATGATTTTAGATTAAGGAAATAAGATGATCTATAGATTCAGACTTTTTAGGCAAGCTGGCCAAAGTATACTGAAACTTAATTGACTAGCCTACAAAGAAGTGAAGTTGTACTCCACCTAAGTCCATCCTCTTCTGATGCCCTCACAAATTTGATTTCCAAGTGTTACTTTTATTGTCAATCTATGATTTTTCAAACAATCTGTATCTAGGAAGCTGCTAAATTCTGCATTGTCTTAATTTAAATGCAAAGGATGGGTGGGCAATTCAGAGATCAAAAATGAGCAACCAAAAATAAAAAAAAGAAGGAAAAAAAATAAAAAAGCAACCAGCCAGGCTGGTATGATTGATTGTGCTTACGTACATATCAAGAAGACCAATTTACTCTCCCTGAAAAAGAACTTTTTTAAAAGTTCAAATGTCTCTGTAGCTAGTCCTGTGTACTATAGCCCTTCACTGAGTCCAGCTGAGAAGAGTGGTAGAGCTTAGTGCACCAACTTTGTGAAAAAAAGTCATGTTTCATATTGTCATTTTCATATTGCCATCAAAGAGACAGACATCTAAAGCAAGCAGCTAACGCTGTGTGGCCAAGACTTTACCAGGGCTGATCAGTCAAGTCATCTTTCTCCTTGGGGAACAGGAATGCCCTCTGTCTTCTTGGAGGGGCTCCCACTGCTTTTCACAGAGGAACAAGGGGCACCTTTGTGAGAACAGCATTATATCCACGATATCAGCTGAGTCAGGATGAGAAGAATAAAACAGAAAACTTAGAATTGTTCAGCCAAAGAGCTTCACCTTAAGACAACAATGAAAGATGCCTTTAAGATTGAGAGTTTCAAATCAGACTCAAAGACCTCATTTATTGAATAAACGTGTATTAAGAACATATTTTACCTGCTATATCTGAAATAGCATTAATTTAACCTGAAATTACCTGTATAAGTATTACACTACTTGAAATTTCAGCAAAGAGAGATTTCTTAAAAGCTAAACTATTCCTACAAAATTACTTAGGGTTTCCTCTAGACTCATGTATCAGTAAACTCAATTTTCTATGTCATTTGAAGTTCAGAGATCACATTGCTATTCTGGCTCCATGATGCAGTGATTATATATTTATTAAAGCAGTTCCTTGGATTACGCCAAGAATGGTTTTTAACTGTACTCTAAACTGGAAAAAGAACTAAATTATCAATGAATTTCAACTAAATGTTTGATTTTTTAAAATCATGAAAAGGAAGTGCAGGAAAATTTGGATTAAAAAAGGGAAAATAAATAGATGTCAGAAGATTCTCTCACTTCTTTCACTCAAATTTTGGTCCTGAATCTTTAAAAAGTTGTTTATTTTACTTTTCAAAGGTAGTTATTCAAACACCACCTGAATTATGAAATTATATATATTCTTGTACCAAAAAAAAATACTTCTTTACAAGAATGTTTAATTTTCCTGCACAAATATTCTTGTCTCATAAAAGTGTCCCCACAGCTACATCTACAGATATGTTTAGGTATTTAAAACTTTAAGAATCAAAACTTAAATGTCTTGTATATTGTTTGCAATATACATTTGCCTAACAGCATTTTAAGCCCATTTCTATAAAACACTAATAAAAATTGGATTGCATTTCAAATATTTTTTAGCTGTTTGCCTCTTTGATGCATTTCTATTCCAGTTTTGAAAACAATAGTTTTATAGCAAAATTGTTTAAGTTTAAGCAAACATATTAATAAAATGATCAGCTCAAGAGTCTATATTCTGTATTTATTAAGTTATTTATTCAGGAAATACTTATTGAGGGCCAATATATGGATGCCTCTATTCGGGAAACACACAGTCTAGCCTGATACTCAGGCAAATTAGAGGTCACCTATGTTAAAATAGTACCATGGGAAGAAATTACATTTAGAATTTGTGTAATTTTTAGCATTTATGAAGTCCCAAATTCTCATTTCCATCTTTAAGAGTGAATGTTAATAAGGAATGTAAATACATAGAATTGGATTCAAAAGATCTGAAGACTTGGTAGAAAAGCTAGAAACACCACAGCCCAGATACCACGAAGATCAGGCTGTCTTTTCCCATCTGCAAAATCAAAAGGGAAAAGTGTTTCTGCTTCTCTGCTCTGAACGCCGTAAGGTTTCGATCCTCTCAGCCCTTTGATTGCAGAGCAGGTTCAACTTACTTCTTTTAGAGTTTTACCAGGGCAGCGTGAACAGACATGGGTTTAACTTCCAGAACCACCACTTTCCTTGAGAAAGCTGCTTAATTTCTCTGCATTTTGATCTTCTCATCAGTAAAATAGAAATAATTTTTCCTATCTTATGAGGTTGACATAGAGGTTGAAAGTAATACATGTAAAGTCCCTAAAAGGAATGTATCTGACCACCAAATAAAAGGGGGTAGGAGGTATATAATTAGTAGCAATGTTACAGGTAGTTAGTCATGAGTAGGGCAGGAGAGGGCTCTTCCCCCCAACCCACTGGAAATGTCTGGTGATGGTTAGGCAATTATCACATTGCCTCTCTAAAAGTGATCAATTGGCAGCTGGCACCAGGGAGAGGCCATTTCCTGATGGTCCACACCTGTTAACATTAAAGTGTTAATTAAAGGCAGGGTCCAGGAAAAAGCAACTTCCTGGGCATGCACATTAAGAGACAAAATGGCAAACAAAGTATGATCTTCCCGGTCCACTCCACCAGAAAAACGAAGAAAGCCTCAGATGGGCATAGGCATGCATGTAACTCCCTAAACACACTGAGCATGCTCAATTCCCAAGGGTAAGGAGAGCATCTTGCATGCAGAAAGCCCACCCTAAGGGAAGAATCACGGGAAAGAGGCGAGCCTATAAAGTCCCAGGATCAAGGTTCAAGGCCTCTCTGTTCTCTCTTTGACTTTCAGGCACTCACTTGGATTTCTTCCAAGGGTTCTTTCCTGTGCTACAGTCTTTCTAATAAACTTTTACTCTTGCTCTGAAACACCTCAGTCTCTTTTTCTGCTTTTCGCCCCTCAGTCAAATTCTTTCTTCTGAGAAGTCAAGAATTGAAGTTGCTGCCGACTGGCACGAATCCGCCACTGGTAACTCAGGGTAATTCAGATCTCTGCCACTGGTAACAGTAACAGTAGGAGTAGCACCACAGTGACAGCCGTGGTTCTGAACTAGTAGTAGAAGGCGCTTTAGAGGTACAGTAACTTAGGACAGGGAAGTTAAGTGCCTTGCCTAAGAAGGAATGGTGGCAGAGTTAGCCTTAAACATGATATTCTTGAATCTAACCCAGGCCTTCTCCCACAATATTATAGTACTTTTCTTCTCTAAAACAATTGTGGTTCTAGAAACAATTTTTGATAAGCATTATTAGTAAAACAAACAGAGCAACATTCAATGATTTCATCTATCTTAATAAACAATTTAAATCACCACAGGCCCGGAAACACTCAGGCAGTCATTGGACAGGAAAACAGAACTAGCAAAACATCAGCTGCAAACAATTGATCTATTATGTATACAGAAACAACAGTACAGATTATTTAAAACCCTAGGTCTATCAAACAGTCTTTGAAATGTGAAAAAAATTAAAAAATTTTAAAAAGCAAGAAAAAAAACCTTCAGCAGGTCACTCTAAACTATTGGAATTGTAACTACGTTGGCTTATTTCATATAATGAGACTATAGCATTATTAAAGGAAAAGTTTCATTTTAACAGTGCCATTATATTGCACTTTCTAGTTTTAGCAGCATTCAGTAAGAAAATGGCTAGTAATATCCATGCTGAGTATCCCCCCAAATGTATTTAATTTGCATTAAGCAAAGAACACTATAGCAAATGCTAAGGAACCTTTCCCTTTGTCTTTTTCTTTCCCTTCCTACAGCCATCACCCAGGTTCCAACCCTCATTATCTTGCATTTCGCTGTTAAAATAACCTGCTGTCTTGTTTCTTCCCCCTCATGATTCCCCTTCCAATTTACGCCCACACTCTCCTTTCAGGGGAATTGTCCTGAACCATTGCTCTGAATATGTCTCAGCACTCTGCACAGACTGCAGTGCCTCCCCAGACCCTAAACACCTGAACCTAAAATGTAAGGCTCTTTGGATCTCCCCCAACCCAGGAGCAATAATTCCTACAAAAGCTTACATATCACAGCCCAAACAGACCTATTAGTTGCTTCTTAAACATACACTGAACATTCTCATTTCCACAATTTTAATAACAGTTGTAGTTACCTCAACTGTTTCCACTCTAGGCCCATTTCTAAAATTAGAAATCTTGTGCCTGGGTGTGGTCATTCACACCTGTAATCCCAGCACTTTGGGAGGCCAAAGCAGGAGGATCACCTAAGCCCAGGAGTTCGCGACCAGCCTAGGCAACATAGAGAGACCTTGTCTCTACCATAAAGAAATAAACAAATGATTAATTTTTAAAAATTAGAAATCTTACACAACACCACAACATATTAGCATTTAAACACAAGATCTGGCGGGCGTGGTGGCTCACGCCTGTAATCCCAGCACTTTGGGAGGCCGAGGCGGGCAGATCTCGAGGTCAGGAGATAGAGACCATCCTGGTTAACACACGATGAAACCCTGTCTCTACTAAAAATACAAAAAATTAGCTGGGCGTGGTGGCAGCGCCTGTAGTCCCAGCTACTCAGGAGGCTGAGGCAGGAAAATGGCGTGAACCCAGGAGGCTGAGCTTGCAGTGAGCAGAGATCGCACCACTGTGCTCCAGCCTGGGCCACAGAGAGAGACTCTGTCTCAAAAAAAAAAAGAAAAAGAAAAAGAAAAAAATAAAAAATAAAAACACAAGACCTTAAGTTGTTGATAAGGAGATCATTAAATTATGGGACACCAGTCTATTTGACAGCACATTGCTCACTTTTTCAAAATGTATTACAAAAATATTTAACAATAATATTAAAGACATATTATTTTAAAATATTTTTTTAAATTGGGCATGTAATACAGTTTACAATTATACAAAAATAGATTTTCTATGCATATATAAGTGAAAGTTTTATTAAAAATAAACGTGTTTAAATGTTAACAGTGAGCTTTCCAAGATGATAGAATTATAGACAATGTTTTGTTATGTCCAGTATAAAGGTTTATGGTTTGTTTTCCTTTTTCCAAATTTTCTATACCAACCACATACCATTAGCAATTTTGTAATATAATTTAAAATTTCTCATTTTTTAAAGTCTGCTCACCTATTAATTCCAGTCTAAATAATCCTGGCTTCATAAAGCCTTTGGCTATGGTGAAACTAGATTAAATGTTTGAGGCATCAACATTTTAAAACCTCACTCACCACTCTCCCTTATGTATTTTGGACATCCATTGGAGAAGTATCTCACATAATGGCAGTTACAAACTCAAATTATTTTTTAATAACCTGGTACTCTCCTACCTGCCAACCCCCTAAACTAATATTATCTTAAAAGTGATAAATTAATTCTAATCCTTTTAAAACATATTTCATTTGAAGTAAGAAGAGTTCATCACTTTTTTTCCACTATACAGGCGTAATTTAGAAACTGTGTTTTGACCATGAAACTATGAAAATAATGTCCATGTATTAAAAGTTTTAAGTTCATAAGGTGAAATCATTCATGTCTAAATGATAATGTGAGTGAAATACATAAATTAAAAAAAATCTCTTGGGTTCCTGTTATATGTTACGCCATCCATTTCTCAATTATCCCTTTTGATAATTAAAATCATCAATAAGTTGTTCTCTAATATTAGACAATAGCCATGCCTTTAGTTTATAGTCCTGGAATAGATGTTGAAAATAGGACCTGATGAAATGTGTATTTATTTGCCTGTGACTCTAGTACCCCTTTCCTCGGAGCAAATACTTATTTCAGGACCACAAATTAGTCTATTTGTTAAGTTATCATTATTTGTTCAGGCTAGGCAGTCAGCAGGCTAAAATTGTTTCTTTAGGGCTTACATCGCCTAATACTTCAAGCTACCATGCTTATTTGGGAGAAAAGTACTAGATTTATTATAAAATAATGTCTCCAATACGTAATACTAATTTGTTTTTTCCAATTTTCATGAATATCACAGCTGTAGAGTGTCAATGCCATTACCTTCTTCTTCTAAACCTGAGTATTTCAAGAAGCTCTAGTTTCGTATTGGAAGAGGAATACAGAATATCTGATATTATGCCCAAATTTCATTTATCTTTTTACAAAGATACATAGAAGAGGGAGGATGGTGGTCAGGAGGGCATTAATATTAAACATATTCTAGGTACAAGGTACTTTACATAATTTAGTTCATCTAATTGTCAACTAATCCTCATAAACAAGTCCATGAATAATGCATTTTTATTTCTATTTTGTATCTAAAGAAACCAAGTCTGTGAGAGGTTAAATAAATGTGCTAGATTGCATAAATAGAGACTGACAGCCAGGATTTAATCTCTAAAGCTAATGTTTTTGCCAGCATATTGTAATAATGTTTTGATTCGTCAAGGAAGGATATGAAAGAGGGAGAGGAGAGACAGAGGGAGAGACAGAGACAGACAGCAATATCTAACATCACTTTTTGGATATCTATTGGATACCTCAAATTAACATATCTGAAAGAAAGCTTTTGATTTCACCCTTCTCCATCAAAAAGCTTTTTCCCTCCATCTTTGCCACCTCTGTTAACATTAATACCCACCACTCAATTGGTCAGGCCAGCAACCAAGGGGCTGATGCTGATTTCTTCTTTTCCTCACATACTGCCCATTGAATCCATAAAAATTTTGTCAGCTCCACCTCCAGATCTTTATAATGTCTTTGGATAGTTCTTAAATGTTGTTATACATGTGATTTTTAAAAAATCTGTTAGTGTTATTTAAAAGCAAGCTGATTTTCCAATTAGTAATTTAATATTGTAAGAATTGAGACATATGTCTACGTAGAGACAGCTTAGGTCCCAACAGAGCCTCAGCAGACTGGAAGTTAAACTCCCTTTGCATCCTATAAAAAGTACAGTAATAGAACCTCTGCTTCTGCTGTCTGTTCTGAGATAAGAGGCCACTTTGTGAGAAGACCTTAGAAAGTGGTCCAAATAGAAGAGCTAGAGGAGAACAGGGATTGGACCCTAAAGAGGCAGTCAAAGTCCAAAGGGCATAGGATAAAGGTTCAGGAAACATATGTCCTCATACCAAGAAGAGAAGCCACAATGAAAAAGCAGTGGCTTTTCCTGTTGTGCCCATGTAAGTGTAATGTTGCAAATACAGGAAGGAGGGAGGGTCTTTAATGAGGAATAAGTGATAACTGAAAACAAGGTACAAATTCTAGATGGAGACTAGTGCTGTGGACTGTATAATTTATCACTTAGCTTCTGTATATCCTAAGACAAGCTTGTGTATAAACAAGTCAGGATATATCGGGAAAAGAAAATTCACTCAACCACAATGCACATGTGTGTGTGCAGTTGAAATATACTGGTTTGGGTATGTATTTGTATGTATTAAGAAATTATATTTATTATTAAATATAACTATGAAAATAAATTTTTGTCTTCTTTTGAGGTATTAAAGCCCAACTCAAAATGTAACTCAAAAGTTAATTTCTGCCCACCTTGGCTTGGTACAGCACTTCTTTATGCCTCCATTGTAATAATTACCATGCTGTATTAGAATTATTTGCTGCAGCTTTTCTCCCTCACTAAAATGTTAGTATTTGATGGGAGAAATTTGCAGGACCTAGAAAATTGCTTTCTTCACAATACATAATGAACTAATGATGAATAAATGAAATAACAAATGAGTGAATTTTGTTTTCAGAAATGTATTAAAAAGTATATTGGTTTTATTTAGAAAGCTTGCCATGCATAAGGACTGAATCCATGAAAGGAGTTTGACAGTCATCAGCATCAATCATTGGCATAGCCTTAGAATTTGCCTAAGAGTGGGTTCGACATAAACCATCACTTTGAAGCATCAGGTGATTTAAATCTAACATCAATGAAATGTGCATATAATTCTAAACAAGAGAAAAGTAAACAGGAGAGATGGCTGCATTGCCGGTTGACAAGCTCGGGGAGATTGGCAGATATAATAAGATGAGATTTAACACATATACCTCAGGATAAGTTAGCTGGGGAAAAATCAGCAGCAGCTGAGATATGAAATGGAAACCCATTCTCCCATTGCAAATAAATAATGTTTCAAAAGAGTCTGGTTATACTGGATAAGTTGTATATGAGATCACTTTGTAACGCTGATACTAAAAAGCCAATTGCCTTCCCAAGAGAATGAATATAATGGATTATTTCAACCAGATAACCAGATACACACACAGACACACACACACAAAGGAGAGAAAGTGCCTTTAGCAGCTTTAGGAATCACCTTGATTCTACTGTCGGTAATTGGAGCCCTCTCAATACAGAAAGAACACCTTAAAGTTTAAGGAAAGGCAATAAACATCATGAAATGAATCAGAGTCTATTTAATTTGGAAAACCTTGAAAAGGCTCAGAAAGAAGGTCATTCTGCCCAGTCCAATACAATCAGCCTCTGACTGCCAGACAGTAAGAATTATTACTAACATATATTGAATCCTTTCTCTGGGCCGGGATTTACCAAGTACTTTAGATGCATTATCAGACTTAATTCCCACAGCAGGTCCAAGTCATTGCTACTTGACATTGTATCCATTTTACAGATAAGGAAACTAAAACTGAGAGACATCAGGTCAACTGTATGTGGTCTTACAGCAAAGAAGTGACAGCACCAAGATTTGTACCCTAGTCTCTCAGAATCCTAGGCTGTAATCTTCATCACTCTGCTGTGCTTTCAGTATACCACTCTGCTATTGATGAAACTGTAAGTCTATTTTTTGTCTGATTTCTACAGTTCTCCATTAAATAAAGATGACATCTCCTTTCTCTTCACTCTGATCTCTTACCCTTCTTCAACCATTTCTCTCCCTTAAATTCAGAACTTTCCAACAAATTATATTAAATCCTGTCTATGAACCTTTGCTGTGATGTAACTCATCTGAAAAAACTCTCTTTCTCCACCTGGCCAACTCTTCCAATCCTCTCCATCAGAACTCAACTTTCGGAGAGAATTTTAAATAGATTATATTTTGTTTTTGAAATTATATTCAATTGTTTTGCACACATTAACATTTATTATACTGCTGCTAACACTAACATTTACTGCCTTCACCGAATTCATAATCTAGCACACAGGTAGCATTCATAAACTTGGTTTGGTTGTGAAAAGATAGACGTTTAGAGAGATAGAAATGATTTAGAAATATTTCCAAAGTTCAGCATCCAAAATGAATGGTACTATTCACATGGAAGAAACTGTGAAGCTTCAGTTTTCTGTTCAAAGTGACTAGAACAAAGACCAGAAAACAAATCTGTGTGTGTGAAAAGAGAAGCGTTAGATCTACTAAGCCCAGCTTTAAAATGTATTGACATTTGATGCTCAGAAATCATCCACTTATACTCTCAGCAATAGCAATGAGAGAGCACTGTTTTGCCAGACAAGATTCCCAGGTTATCAATGTTGCCCATCTGTTTCTGGTTCTATGTGGTAAAACTCTGGGTACTACACTCAGAAATTTATTGTTACTTCCACATCTGGAATATGAGATATCAGATTGTGAAAAGGGCACGAGGATTGAATAAATCAAAATGTAATGACCTCAGTTCTGAAGGTATGCCTACCTGGAGGACAGCCTGCTGTTTGGAGTAATAATACAAGAGTGTAAAAACAGCTGAATATTAGTGCATTTCACCACTGTAATTCCATGGAAAGAAAAATGATGATGAAGCCATCAGCTATCCTATACCATACACGTTTCATTGCTATTGAAAAATGTCCCACATCTGTGTCTTAATGCAGGCATCTGCTTCAGATTACCCTCTGATGAGCTCTACAGCTCTTGCCTAATTGGACACTATCAAAATGACATGGCTGTTACTGCTCAGCTTCCAGTTGCCCTTTATGCAGCAGTCTGGGCTCATGATGAATCTTCATCTTCACATGAAAGAGTCTTATTTTTACTAGAAATTCTAAACCTAGTTGTATTAGTTCATTCTCGCACTGCTATAACGAAATACCTGAAAGTGGGTAATTTATAAAGAAAAGAGCTTTAATTGGCTCATGATTTCACATGCTGTGCAGGAAGCATAGTGGCTTCTGCTTTTGTGGAGCCCTCAGGAAACTTACAATAAGGGCGGAAGGCTAAGGATAAGCAGGCACATCTTACATGGCTGGAGTAGGAGGAAAGGAGGTGGGAGGGGGCCACTTTCAAACAACCAGATCTCAAAAGAACTCACTCAGTATACCGAGAACAGCACTAAGGGGGATATCTGCCCCCAGGATTCAATCACCCCCCACCAGGCCCCCCCTCCAACATTTGGGATTGCAATTCAACATGAGTTTTGGCAGGGACACAGACCCAAACAATATCAGTAGTATATTCCAATAATTTGTTCAAAATATCCTGTGTATCAATCAAACTATTAGTTCTCTCCTAAATTTCTTAGTGCCTTTTAATTGAGATTTTTTTTTTTTTTTTTTTTTTTTTTTTTTGAGACGGAGTCTCACTGTGTCACCCAGGCTGGAGTGCAGTGGTGCCATCTCGGCTCACTGCAACCTCCGCCTCCCGGGTTCACACCACTCTCCTGCCTCAGCCTCCTGAGTAGCTGGGACTACAGGCGCCCACCACCCCGCCCGGCTAATTTTTTTGTGTTTTTTGTAGAGACGAAGTTTCACCGTGTTAGCCAGGATGGTCTCCATCTCCTGACCTCGTGATCCGCCCGTCTTGGCCTCCCAAAGTGTTGGGATTACAGGCGTGAGCCAATGCACCTAGCCTTAACTAAGAGATTTTTAAATCCAGTGTTCTAGAAGCAGTTGGAAACAAAACAAATAGAAATTCAAGCCATCCAGACCTTTAGAGATTAGAGTGTTAGAGAGAGCGAGATTAAAAAAAAAAAAAACAGATAATAAAATTGAGAAGCAGGCAAAACAGTTCTCTTAAGGTCAGAGGTTAAACTCATGGCAAAATTCTGACAGGAAACATTCTGCTCCCTAGCACTACCACTCCACTCCCTCAGTTATTATCGTCACCAGTTAAGAAGCATCTGGCAAAGTCAGATGCTTTAAAGGGAGGTTGAGTCCATGCATTGCCTTTCCTTTTTTCTTGATAAAACCTGACACAATATCAAGATATCAATGAATGTTGTTGTCACAGAATATCCAGAGTCAAGGCACACGACCTTGAAGAAAGGAATAGAGAATTCAAGCATGAGAGCCAAAGGCAAAGTCTGTTTTAGAGTTAATACATGGCAAGTCTAAGGAGTGGGCACAGCAGTATTTTTGTAAGATGAGCCTCACCAGTAAGATGAGGGCAGAGTTTGAACCGTAAGAACAGTGTTTTTCAGTATTAATGATGCCTAATTTTAAAAATAAAAAGATATTACCAAGGCGTAATTTATTTACATTTCTTGCACTAAGAAAAATGTGGGAGGCTATATTATGTAGCAAATCTGTTTTGCTGATATTCTTAAATTTTGCAACACACAAAAACAGCAAAATTTCATCTCTGTAAATACGTCTTAGAATATACAGTATATAAGTTATGAATAATATGAATGTATTTCATGATAAAATTAATTATTACTTCTGTGAATCAACTGTAGCACTGAATTTCATATTTTGGTGAATAACATTACCATCAATCCAAATTTCCAAATGAGATTCAAAATCATCTTCATCTTCTCCCATGCCTTAAATTCTTCACCCTCTCTTTAAATCTTATTGACTCAACCTCTGCTATACTTTTCCCCCACTTATCAACCCACAACCTCTGCTTTATTCAATCTCATTTTATCAAAAGATTGAACAATCAGCCACAGCAGTGGCATAATTGTCCACCTGCCTCCACCCTATTTTCTCCAACCCATGGTTTCTCCTCTACATGGCATCGGTAGCGTATTTTTCAAATACAGAGTCCGTCATGTTATGCCTTTGGTTCAGAACCTTCAATAACTTCCTAGTACTTGCAGAAAGAAACCCTCACAATACTTTGAATGGTCCACACAGCTATTAAATTCTGGTCACAACCCAGTCTTTTAACCTCATCTCCAGGCTACTTCACATGTCATATCCCTTAAACTACACCAAACTCCCTGAAGCATTCCAAAACACTTATACCTTGGCTAATTATTTTCCTGCTAATTGAACTTACTAACTTATCCACCTGATGAACTTTCACTCAACCTGAATGAACTGACTTAAATATCCATTTTCCTATGGAGACTTCTTGACTCTCCAAGGCATAATGGCCCATTTTCTTAATGTCGCCATTATTTTACCTATAAACCTACTATGACCTTTGTTACATTACATTAATGTGTACTTAAAAGTATTTTTCTCATTTATTATTCAGAATTGCTAGAAGGCAAGGAGTAGGTCTGCTTGTCTTTTTATCCCTAGTATCTGGCGTATCTCAGGTGCTCACATTGTTCAGTACTAAATTAATTTTTCTGCTTAATATTTTATGTCATTCTCAACAGTCACAGTGATTGGTCATAATGTTTACTCCAAAACTGTTAGGCATTTATAATATTAATTCCATGATGAATTCTTCATAGAAACCTTAAATAGAGTAGAAATTTCTAGGAGAATAAAAACAGAGAAATGTCACTGGATTTGGCAAGGTGGTCATTGATAACATTTGCAGGAATAATTCCAGCATAATTGAAGAGAAATCTTAGAGGTGTTGATGAATAAAAATGAATATAACTATAACTAATATTTTTAACACTTTGTAAGGCTCTTCCCAGTGCTTTATATACTTTATTCATAAAACCTGTGAAGAAGCAAGACTCTGCCAAGTGGTAATGGTTTTAGGCACATATATATATGCCCCAAATTATCAAATTATAGTTTTACATATGTGCAGCTACTTACATGTTTATTATAAAGCTCAACAAAGCTGCTAAAGAATAAATCCATATGGAAGTTGTCCTGATAGTCTCCATTTGGCAGATAAAAATGAAGCACAGAAAGATTAAGGGGGTTACCCAAATTCCCTTACTCAGCTGCAGATGAGTGTTAAACCCAATTGCTCTGACTTTAGAACCTGTGTGGGTCTGTTCCCTACTTTGCTATAACAGAAAACTCTCAGTTACTCTAGAAGTTCTGTTATGAAGGAAAGAGATGGAGGCTCAGGAAGGGAGCCGCAAAAACTCAGCAGGTTCAAGCAAACATTTGTTTTTCTTCTGAGTAAAATTTATACCTATTTGAGGTCAGAAAAAGGGAGGGAATTGCTAAATTAAAATTGCACTGCACATTTATGTGCTTGTTTTAAATTATTTTATGTCTAATAACCTAGTTACAACTTTAAAGCTTCCTGTCATGGCCGTAAGCATAAAAATTACAGTACCATTCATGCCTCAGGCAATATGCCACTTGGGTCAATAGTGGAAAATAAGGTAAAGAGAAGCCCCAGGACAAAAAAGGTCAGGAAAATTGAATAGAGAGCCTCCAACCCACATCCTAAGGTCAGGAGCTAAGAAGCACCTGCTGACAACAGAATCTGCCTTTCCGGTAGAGGAACACATTTGGGAAATTCTTTAAACTGACCCTATAGGGCAAAGAGTGTGAGGGGAGATAGACTGCCCTTTGATCTCCACTTTCTGAGAGAAAAGTTGTCAAAAAGTACAGTGGCATCTGTCCTTCACGAAGGCAGAGCTCTAAACCCAGCACACAAAGCAAAGTTACCCCTAAATGTCACTTAGATTGTGCACAGATGCACTATGAATGATGTTATGCTTCCAGTCTTGAAAGTTATCATTTTGTATCTGAACTTCCGGAGCCAAAATTTCTAAGGAACAAAATAAAAGTCTATAGACACAGTCCTGGGCATTTATACTATTCTGCCTTTCTGATAACTAAGAAAGGCCAACCAATGAATAAGGAACAGGTGAAAATTTTACAACATTCCTGCTTGCCTGAAGGTTTTTACTCCTCTCACTTTTAAGTCTAAGTTTTGATTGCCTTGGTGCCTACAGTGTTGTGAGTTACAAAAAATGGTGGAATTAAGCCATTTCTAAGTTAGCTTGTAATGAGATTCTATAGCATTACATTTAGCTTGTAGTATATGTAAAGTATGTAGTATATAAAATCAATATATTGAGAACAAGGTAGACTTTAGAAAGAATGTGATAATGTAATCACCTCAGATATCTAAATGGGAGACTGAATTATATATTATGGGGTGAAAGAGATAGAGAATGTCTTTCTTATTTATAAAGTCTCAGGACATCACCTCAATATTTATGAGCTCAGGATCAGTGGTACTGCAATATGCCATTCTCTCTTCCATGCAGAGTAATTGTTGGAATACAGCATTATTACAAAATTTAGGTAATTTTATTTTCATTTTTCTATGTAATATATTTGTATATTTATGTCTATTTTAAATATAACTACATACTTATCATATATACCATGCCAACAACAGTGTAAAATTTACTCCTTGTGAAATAATAAACAGGGTAAATTATACCCAAATTTATTAATAGTACCCCTATTCTTCTATTTCTACACATCTAAGTATTACTAAGTCTTAACAGATTGCTGAATGATTTATGAAGAATGAAGATCACATTTCATGTGATCTATTCGTTCTTCACATTTATTACCACATATAGTTATAAACTACAGTTACTGCATTAAATGTTTTTAACTCAGTATGTAATTAAGTATTTCAAGTATGTATGTGATTAAGTAAAATTATTTTCTCTGAGTGCAAATTTAGGTGACCTTATAACACTACAGTCCACACTTTTATTCAGAATGGGTCCTGGTTAACCACAGTGATTTTCAGCATTGGGATTTTAGAGAACAAGTACACTAAGAAACACAGTGAAGGAGGTTGATATTTATAAAATATTATTTCAAAGGGAATGTGTAACCTAATTCTCAATTGGCAAGGTGTTGTGCCTTTTATCTACTCTGTTTTAAATGTATAAGGAAACTTCATTGACATATGATTTATTCACTGAAACATTGCCCTACAAATGATGACACTGTGTTTGCGGCGCTTGGGTGGTGCTAGGCGATCTGTTTTTCCAGGGGTGACTTCTCCCCTTCAGTGCTGATTTGCTTCAAAGATGAGTCTTAGACAGCATCTGAAGTTCAGGTCGTTTATTCTGGCAGCGCTTTTCAAAGATAAACAGCCAGAGCAGGCCGGTGGCATGGGTCAGATACAATCGGGGCCAGATGACAGCCTGATAAGAGACCATTCTCAGAGTTTGGGGGATTCTTCCCCCTTTCTTGTTCCGTTAGTCAGTCCGGGTCAATTACCAGGGATTTCTTTCATAAAAGGAGTTCAAGCTATTTTTGTTAAGGATAAGCTTTGCTTTAAGGTTTATGAGAGTTCATCAGTACTGAGGTAATCTTGTCTCCTGGAAATCTCTGAGCCAGGGTTGGAAACCCTTGGGCCAGGTTGCATCATATTGCTAAGTAACAGTGTTAGCCCTGTGAGATGTTTGGGTGAGCCTTATGGTCATCACTAATCCGATAGACACTGTATGTCTCTTAGAGTATAGTACAAGATACACTCCACTTCTTTACTCATTTCCACTGGGAAAGAGAGGCCAGGAAGAGCACAGCATGACTTTTTACTGCATCATCTCCTGCCTCAACTCTGCTTCTTCTTCTAATCCGTGAATATTTTCTTACTGGTAACATCTCCCTACATCTGAAATCACCTTTGCCCTCTCCCTCTCACGCCATCATTCGCCTCCTACCCTCACATATACAGTCACTAATTACAACTCACACTTCAGAGACTTTGTTCTATTCGTACTGGGACTCTCTGTCTCTTGTGCATCAGTCTTTCCTGTATTCGTGTTCTAATGGGGTTTTCTGCCCAGTCTTTCTTCCAGTCTAGTTTGAACCACTATCAGATGAGTCTCAATAAGGCACAGCTCCAACCAGCAAACCAAAAACATCTGTTACTTTCCCTACTGTTGTTCTTCACATTTAATGGAAACAAAGAGTAAAAATACTATGACGTGTTCTCTTACCAAAAAGCTATAAAGTAGAATTGAAAATAATGATGTAGAAGGCCACTATATTTTTAAACAAAACCCACAGATTATAAAATTGTATGTGTTTGTGAAAACATACTTTTAAAAGTCTGCTGGAAATGTTTGTCTTTTGGGTAGAAGGAATTACTCTGGACTCATTTTCCAGAATAAATCTGGAAATAACTTCACACATATCTATACACACATATGTAAATATTTGAATTCCCCTCTGTAAAATATATTAATTTTATATTTAAGACAATGATTTAGAAATTTAAAAATTTATTTTAACAATTCCTTCTTTATACATATGATCAAAATTATAATAATATGATATTTAGAACATAACCATGTTAGATCATGACACATTGGAAAATTTGGAAGCATAAAGTACTTTACTCAGAACAAAATTAAGTATGTAAACAACATCAGAAAAATAATGGAAACCGTAAAACACATATGAAAACTGACCCAGGAATCTGGTAGAGCATTGTGGATTGGTCCAAAACTGTGGTAGTGTAGATAAGAAAGACATGGAAAGAGACTAGATATATTTCTTAGAGTTAGGGCTGATCAGAGGTGATGATGAATGGAAGTGGAGGTAGGAGAGAGAAATGTCAAGGATTACTGCTAGCTTTACAAAATGAAAAACCAGGTAGATGGAAATGTTTTTTCTTGAGATGGGAAATACTGGCAGTAACAATAAGAGAGAAGGTACGGGGACTGAGAGATGTCTCAGAGACCTCCAAAAGGAAATGTCATGTACACAGCTTAATCTATGTGCCTGGAGATGAAAAGAGAGATTAGTAATAGAAATAAATTTGGGAAGGCCGGACACGGTGGCTCAAGCCTGTAATCCCAGCACTTTGGGAGGCCGAGGCGGGCGGATCACGAGGTCAGGAGATCGAGACCATCCTGGCTAACACGGTGAAACCCCGTCTCTACTAAAAAATACAAAAAAACTAGCCGGGCGAGGTGGCGGGCATCTGTAGTCCCAGCTACTCAGGAAGCTGAGGCAGGAGAATGGCGTGAACCCGGGAGGCGGAGCTTGCAGTGAGCTGAGATCCGGTCACTGCACTCCAGCCTGGGCGACAGAGCAAGACTCCGTCTCAAAAATAAATAAATAAATAAATAATAAGAAATAAATGTGGGAACGGTCTCATCTAGATGCTATTTAAAACCCTCCTTGCAAATGAGGTAAACTAGAAAATATTTCTAGATGGAGAAAGGAGGCTAGTATTAAGATTTGAAAGAGGAGAAAGAGCCAGTAAAGAAAAGTGAAATTGAAAAGTCAGGTAGATAGAAAAAAATTAGGAAAGCATGCAATCTCAGAAATACAGAAGTAGACTTTTGTTTCTTTTTGCTTTTCTTTTTCCTTTTGGTAGAACATCAACTGTATCTAGTGTTGCTGAGTAGAGAATAAGATAGTGATTGAAAGGCACTCATTCAGTTTCATTTCTGACAGTGTGGTAGATTAAGTTCCTGAAAATCCTCACACTAAGGATCACCAAGAAATGCTGCATAAAATACAGCAAACATTGAGCTCATAAGAAAGTGAGGAAAACACTTAAAGAGCAAAATTCAAGGAAGAAGATGCAAACCAGAGTAGAAGATGGGTGCTGAAGAAAGCTGCCTTGAAGGAACTACCTAGCTCAGTAACCCAGAGCTTTCAGGGGACCATGCAAGATGGGAGAGCTGGAACTGAAACCCTGGAAGGGCAGTAGCTTTGTTGAAGTTAAAAAGTATGCATGAAAAAGATCTTTCTCTAGGAAAAGAGAGGTGATAATGGAAAGTCCTGTCTCAGCTAGGCTACAGGGAGGTGACAATGGTTTCCCCTGAGCATCTGTGACCAATGAACTGGACACCCCTTTCATATCTTTCATATCTGATTTATATTTATAATATCTTCAGGGAAACGCAAACTAATGTATTAACTTAAATGGTTGGTTTGCAGTCTGTAAAAAGTCATTTTACTGCTCATCCACTTCTGTTTTCCCCAGAAGACATTTTGTATTTCATCAAAAAAAAGATAGCTTCTAGAAATTGCTTAACCCAGAATGACTCCTTTCCCATCAAGTTTCCCATCCCTCTGTTCCCCACACACATACACATTCAACCAGACTGACACTACCTTGCCCACTGCCTATGTCTGACTCTTACCACATTTTTCCTTTTTGAACAGATAAAGCTATTTTTAATGCTCATGGTAATAATAATCATATCTTAATAAGTAAATGGGCTATAAGATCCTTTTGCGTTGAAACAGGGTCAGATTACAAAACAAATGGATCTTTAATTTTGCGATGTTAAGACAGAAAGGATCTCAGAGATGGGCAAAGAAAAAAACTACAGTCATCCCTTGGTATATGTGGGGGGTTGGTTCCAGGGCTCCCTGTCCCCCACAACATATACCAAAATCAGCACATACTCAGGTCCCACAGTCAGCCCTGCAAAATCCACACACACAGAACTTTGGCCTTTTGTATACTCAGATTTCACATCTCACAAATATCGTATTTTCAGTCCTCATTTGGTTGAAAAATAGCCCCATATAAGTAGACCAGTACAACTCAAACCCCTGTTGTTTATGGGTCAACTGTATATAGATGAGATGATTTAAATAGCCACAAAAACATTTGTTAAATACATCTAGATCCCAGAGTAAAGGATATCAAACTCTAAGGGGCAGAAGTTTCTGAACAGAAATGTAAGCTGAACTGATAACGATTAACGTGCTAATTATTCTTTATTCTCTTTTACTATTTTCCATGATCTAAGTAGTTATGTGGCATGTTGCTTCTCTTATAAAAGAAAAAATACTAAAAAAAAAAACAAAAAGAGGAAAAAATCGATTTCATGATATGCACTTGAACATGTAATAGTAGAGGCTTTACCACTGACCACCCAGGAGAGAGACTCATTCTGAATTCTTTTGCAGTTCCTTATCTCTGCTTTGCAGTCCTTGGGCCCAAGGCTACCTTCCTTTAAAGTAGAGAAACTACTACAAAATTTTTCTGACTTTTGAAAGTCAGTCTTGCCTTATTGTGTGTATATTTAGACAAGCATGCATATTCACAGACAGTTTTATATTTTTTCAATTTACCTAGCATTTGTTTTTTAATTTCTATAATTAAAAGGAAAAATAGCTACTTAAACACTGTGGTCAGGCAGTTATGTGGATGGCCCCACTTTTGCTGACTCTTCTCCCTACTATCAATTGTTTTGAAATGCATTCAAACTTTTAAAAAATATTTTAGATCTTTAGTTTAGTTGCCTGAAACAATGAAGGTAAGTAAGAATCTGCGACATTTTAGCCAAACAAATATTATGATAGGAAAGAAGAGCACAGTCTAAAGTGACTCAGACACAGAAACCTTATGGCCCAGGATATGTGCAGACAAAGGATTTTGTTACTTAAAATGCCAAAAAAAAAACGTTAAATGAAAAAAAAAATAGAAGTACATAAAAACTCAAATATGCCATGAACTCAAATAATGGACTTTGTCTGGAATCAAAGTAACCCATATTTTCAAGTAAGTATGTTGGGGTACTGTTTGGTCCTGAAGTGCATCATGAATCATTCATAAGGGACTGTCCGTATTCACTTACAAGACCCTGCCTGATTTCTCTCTGCACACCATATTGCTGAATTCTGACTTAATGTTTTTAAATTGTTAGGAAAATTGTCCAAGACTTGGGAACAGGAAAAAGAGATGATTCAGCATTATCTAGCAGACATTCTGGGAATTATCTGATCCTACTGGGGGAGGGGGTAGGAACATCTGATGAGATATGTGATTCACTTAGGCTAATTTACAGCTAGCTCTACATACATAGAAGTTAAGTTACAGAAAATGGATAAAATGCAACCAGTTAAAGCAGTTATAGTTGGCCCCTGAATAACGCAAGTTTGAATTGCACAGGTCCACTTTTCTGTAGATTTTTGCAATAAATATATTGAAAAAAACTTTTGGAGATCTGCAACAATTTGAAAAAACTTCCAGACAAACTGTGCTCCCTAGAAATATATTAAAAAAAAAAAAATCAGACAAAGTTAGGTATGCTGTGAATGCATGCAATGTATGTAGATACTAGTGTACTTTATCATTTAGTATCATAAAACATACAAAAATCTGTTATAAAAAGTTAAAATTTATCGAAATTTATGCATACAAAAACAGATAATACATGATGACATTTGCTGCTGAGAGAAATGTAAACAAATGTAGATTCAGTATTAAATTATAACTGCATTAAATCAACTATAATACATACTGTACTAGTGTAATAATTTCATAGCCACCTCCTATTGCTACTGTGGGAGCTCGTGTTGCAAGATCCACTTAGAACACCATGTGACACGAGTCTCCCAGTGAGCAGTCCATCTGTCCAGTAAATTGCATGTTGGAGTAAAAAGTGATCTCTCCCATTTCTTCAGTATTATTCATTGTTGTTGGTTCAAAAAAACAACGGGAAACAAAGCTTCAACAACACCACGGGACCCATATGAAGTGGCACTAATGATCCTAGACATGCTATCAAGAAGCAGAGAAAAGTCACGATGCTACAAGAAAAAATTTAATTGTTTGATATGTACCATAGATTGAAGTCTGCAGCTGTGGTTGTGTACAATTTCAAGGAGACAATTAACTCATCTTTTAAACAGAAGATGTAAACTTATGGTATCAAGAGAATCAGTACAGTACTGTAAGTGCATATTATCTTCCTATGATTATCTTAATAACATTTTCTTTCCTCTAGCTTACTTTATTGTAGGAATACAGCATATAACATACAAAATATGTGTTAATCAACAGTGTATGTTATCAGGAAGGCTTCTGGTCAACATAAGCTATTAGTAGTTAAGTTTTAGGGGAGTCAAAAGTCACATATAGATTTTTGACTTTGCAGGGGTGTTGGCACCCCTAGCCCCTGTGCTGTTCACCAGTCAACTGTACATTACTTTCATATGAAAGTAATGTGAATTAATTTTATCTAGTAGAAGATGTTAATCTCTCAAGACAAATCTAATGGAGAACTCAGCATCAAGGTTCCTGTGTAGCTGATCCAGTTCAAGAACATTCTAGGCCCCTCATTAGATAACTAGTCCTCTACCTTGCCAGTTCCTAATCTTAGTATAGTCTTGGCAATTTGGCTACTATGCCAATGTATTACATAGAATCTTCCAAGATTCAAGTATCAAAAACAAATAAAGCTTATCTCAGTGACTGGGCTTTATTGAGAGGAGCATTACTGAAAGTGGAAGGGTCGGGTGTGGTGGCTCACATCTGTAATCCCAGCACTTTGGGAGGCTGAGGCGGGCGGATCACCTAAGGTCAAGAGTTCGAGACCATCCTGCCAACATGGCATAACCCCATCTCTACTAAAAAGTACAAAAATTAGTCAGGTGTGGTGGCATATGCCTGTAGTCCCAGCTACTCAGGAGGCTGAGGTGGGTGACAGAGCAAGACTCCATCTCAAAAAATAAAAAGAAAGTGGAGGAAGAAAAAAGACAAAAAGCTATTTCTTCCATCATATACCCAGACTCATGAAAACTTGAAAACTATAAACTGAAAGATCTTTCAGCATAATGTACATCATATTTTTTTCTTACCCAATGACATTTCACTGGAGTGATTCATTAATCAATTAACAATAGATAACATTAACTGAATATTTGACTATCTTTCTCACACTGGAATAAGCATTTTACATATATAATCTCATAATCCTCTTAACCATGCTATGAAGCAGATACTGTATCATATTCACTTTAAAGATAAGGAGTTTAAGGCTTATAATGTTTAAGTCTCTTGCCCATGATTATACAATTTTTGCAAGTAGGAGAGCAGGAATTCAAATTCCAGTGGTCTGGATCTAAAGTCTTAGCCCTAGCATCTCTCTGTTGCTCCTGCCTCTTAATTTTCCTCTTAATTTTTCTTACTACACTTTACTCTTTTTTCTATTTAAAAAAAAAAACAAAGCCCTGAGCTCCCAGAAAACAGTAAGAATATTTTTAAAACCTACTGTGTTTCAAGAAGTGGTTTAACACAAAGAACCATCCTTGGTTATACAACTTAACTAAGACAATGTTCTCCCTTTCTCGTGATTGGTAAGATTTGTGGATGTCTCCCTTGTTTACTTGTGACAAGATCAAGCATAACCCTCTCCTGCTTTGTTTCAACCTGTTAACAGGCCTTCCTACATCCTCCTCTTTAACTGATTAGCTGACATGAGAACTGTTTATCCCCCTGAAACTAAATGTGGTAGGCAAAATAATGACCCGCTAAATATGTCCACATCCTAGTTCCTAAAATGTTTGACTATGTAAACTTACATACAAATGGGAATTATTGTTTCAAATGGAGACAAGGTTGCTAATCAGATAACTCTAAAATAGTGAGATTATTCTAGATTACCAAGGTGTATATAATCACAAAAATCCTTAAATGTGGAAGTCAGAGTGAAAAAAAAGAAGAACTAGAGAGGTGGCCTGACAATTCTGACTTCAAACATGGAGGAACTGGGCCGTGATCCAAGGAAGACAGGTGGCCACTACAAGCTGAAAAAGAGAAGTAAATGGATTATTTCCTACAGCCTCCAAAAGGAATACAGACCTGCCAACACCTTGATCTCAGCCCAGTGAGATGCTTTTCAGATTTCTGACCTTCAGAACTGTAAAATAATAAATGTGTATTGTTTTAATACATTTATGGTAGTATGTTACAACAGTAATAGGAAACTAATTCACTAGCTAACCATAGACAGAAACACTTACTATTCAGATGACTGACAGAAACTTCTCCTACTTGCAAAACTACCGCAGCTGTAAATCACTCCATCTGCAACTTGTTTGCCCCTCCCCACAAAAGTCTAAGGAAAAACCACTCTGTTGAGAAGCTCTACTCTTTGGATCCTGCAATAACCTATGTAAAGTCATCTCCTTAGTTGTCTGGTGCATTGTGTCTTGGACAATTTGGTGCCACGCCACTGACAGGATCAGACCCCACCTTTGGGTCCTCATTTCCTCCTAGGTAATGAAGCGCCTTAGAGAGCCCTTTGTGATCGTTTCCTGACTGGTGATCTAAAGACCCAACAATGAGTCTCTCTCCTGGTCCTCTGTTCTGGACTCTTGTCCCTCTGCAGCACAGTAAGGATTTTGATTCCTTTGAGTACTGACTAAATGTTTGGTGGTGGCTTCTTTTGGTTTTATGTTCTGACCATTCGGTGATTTCTATAAATGAGTAAGTGGTTCATAGAGACCTTCTCTTCTTTGGGTGAAACATAACAAAGGGTCTGGTTTGATGGACTTCTATGTTTGTCTGTTTTTATATTTTGAGCTCAAATCAATTAAGAATTCATGTACACTAAGAAGAGACTATCTCTTTAATAAGGACTGGCAAATTTTATAATTATGTATTTACTCTTAACCCAGGACCAAAATTCAATAATTAAAGCTATAACCTCTCTGTGTACAGTCATTCTTCTGCATCTGTGGGGCATTGCTTCCAGCACCTCCCATGGACACCAAAATCTACAGACACTCAAGTCTCTGATGTAAAATGGCCTAGTATTTGCATCTAACCTGCACATATCCTTCTGTACACTTTAAATCATCTCTAGATTATTTATAATACCCAATACAATGTAAACACTATATGAAGTGTTGTATCGTTTAGGGAATAGTGACAAGAAAAATAAATTTGTACATGTTCAGTACTCAAATTTTTTACATTATTCTTAATCAGTTTAATTAAATCTTCAGATGTGGAACAGATGGATACTAAGGGCCAACTCTCCTTTTATGTATCTGCGTGTATGGAATATTTTTCTCCCTCTGTGTAGCATTACCAAATGAGATTATAAAACACCTTAAAGAAGCTTTGTTCTGACTGACAAGAAAATATTTATACAAGTTAAATATTCCTAAAATTTGCAAACATTAAGATTTAAATATTAAATAGTTTCAGTGTGCTAAATAAACCATATAAAAACTAATTAAAATGCCTTAAGAATTAAAACTCATGTAAGTGAGGTAAATCTTTGCAAAATAGACTAATTTAATCTTATTGGTTTACTAAAAACAGCTGTTGGCCAGGCGCGGCAGGTCACGCCTGTAATCCCAGCACTTTGGAAGTCTGAGGCGGGCAGATCACAAGGTCAAGAGATCAAGACCATCCTGGCCAACCTAGTGAAACCTTGTCTTTACTAAAAATACAAATATTAGCTGGACGTGGTGGCACATGCCCGTAATCCCAGCTACTCGGGAGGTTGAGGCAGGAGAATTGCTTGAACCTGGGAGGCGGAGCTTGCAGTGAGCCGACATCACGCCACTGCACCCCAGCCTGGCGACAGAGCGAAACGCCTTCTCAGAAAAACAAAAAAAACAGCTGTGTCTTTAGCATTAACTATAACACTAGCTTATGTTTTCATTCCATTTGTGTCGTTCTTCCTAGGCTTATACAGGTTTACTGATCAAAAAACTAGACTGTTTTGTCAAATGTTTAATGTGATGAAAAAAGTTAAATATGTGTTTAGCCAAATTGAATCATTATTTTGACAAATTTTATTTCAGTAGAAAGTATATTTTGTAGTATGTGAGTATTTTTATTTTTTATTTTTTATTTTTTTTTGAGACAGAGTCTCGCTGTGTCGCCCAGGCTGGAGTGCAGTGGTGCCATCTCGGCTCACTGCAACTTCTGCCTCCTGGGTTCAAGCTATTTTCCTGCCTGAGCTTCCTGAGTAACTGGGACTACAGGCGCCTGCCACCACACCAGGCAACTTTTTGTATTTTTAGTAGAGATGGGTTCCCCATGTTGGCCAGGCTGGTTTCAAACTCCTGACCTCATTATCCTCCCGTCTAAGTAGTCTCTAAGACTTTTAGGTAATTTAAAACATTGAACTAATACTAAATTTACTTAATTAATGGATATACATTAGATAACTAGATTATTTCTCAGTAAAAGAATGCTGAAGCATGAATTCCTAAGCATAATTTTAAGTTTAGTACTTTTGTCTCTTATTTTTATATGATACAGAGAGACTATGTATGTTTGGGTCTGTGAACGTGCTCACTTTTGTCACTTTGTTGTACTAGAAGAAATGAAAATCGCCGTAGTAAGTTATTAGTTTTCTTGAGCTCTGCTGGTCTGCTGAAAAATACTGGTGTGTGACCGGCAATGTACAATTAATCATTTCCTAGTTTTGACTGTGAAAGAGAAGTTACTTTGGTTAAAAATTATAATCAATATATGTGTTGTATCAGGAAACGATAGTGGCAGTAAAGGTAAAATTTTGTATGCAAGGTGTGAAGAATGTGTTTTTGTTAAGAGAAAAAAAGACCAGAGATTTTCCTAAAGAAAAAGGACCAATTGCTCTGGAATGACGAAGAGGAAAGTGTAGGACAAAACTTGAATGGATGTAGAAAGTTGTAGAAGGTTTTCAAGCCTGTAATCCCGGCACTTTGGGAGGCCGGGACGGGCAGATCACGAGGTCAGGAGATCGAGACCATCCTGGCTAACACAGTGTAACCCTGTCTCTACCAAAAAATACAAAAAACTAGCCGGGCGAGGTGGTGGCGCCTGTAGTCCCAGCTACTCGGGAGGCTGAGGCAGGAGAATGGCGTAAACCCGGGAGGCGGAGCTTGCAGTGAGCTGAGATCCGGCCACTGCACTCTAGCCTGGGTTACAGTGCGAGACTCCGTCTCAAAAAAAAAAAAAGGAAAAAAAAAAAGTTGTAGAAGGTTTTGGAAAGAGAATCTTATTTGCTATGGTCAAAGCTGGCTAAGGTTTAATGGGTTTATCTATTACCTTTTCAAAAATAATGTGCTTTTTAAGGTTTTTTGGTTTTTCACATGTTTTGGAGTTACTGGTCAATAAAAAGTTTTTGCTGGAAATAGTTTTTCTTTATCTTCTGAGTAATCTGCCTAGAAGGCAGGGGTTCTGTGTTTTATCAAAATCATTCCCTCTGTTGTATGTTGATTTTATCATGCCCTTGATTATTTAAGAAAAGTTTTCTCAATTTTGAATGGGCTAAGATTTTTACAATATTACCTCCAATGTTTCTTTTTAAAATCTTTTATTGTTACTTAGAATAAATAGGTAGTCAACTATTATTTCCCAGTAACCCATGATTTTATCTTAATCAAGTATTCAACTCTCCTAAGAACTTTTGATATTTTGCTTTCCTAAAATTGAATTCTAAATGACATCTTTTGCACCTAAAGCTGACTTCAAGATTTCCCAGAGGGTTCCTGGAAAAACCACAAAGAATTGTTTTCTCTTACTTTCTAAAAAGAGAGATGCCAGATAAGTAGACCCATTTGATATATTACAACTGCTGAGTTGTGTAGTAATCACTGCCAAATCAGAAGGAACACTTAACCTTCCCTGAGTTAAATTCATATGGGCAAAGGGATATACATATTTCAAGAATTAGATGCTGTATGGAAAGTCCCTGGATATTTTTCAATGTATTAGCTGTCAAAGATATGTTTTAGAGTCCTGGTATTGCTTTGCCTGATAGTAGATAATGAGTATAGTGCTATTGGCCATAATTTCAGCTATTTTTTAAGGTTTAATTTTGTTACAACTTTACCTATTTAATTTGTATCTAGCATCTTCTAGCATAGTGGTTTTCAAAAGGGTATTCACATCACTTATTTATGGGATTTTATTAATATGCAGATGTTCAGGACCTACTCCAGAACTGTTACATCTCTTTAGTGGAACATCTTGATATATCCTTGGTACACTCTATATGTTTGGTATATTCATGTTATACTAAGTCTCAGAATTATCATAGTTTATATCTGAAGGGTGTTTCTTCTTTGTAAAGATTATGTACCAATTTTTATAGATTAGATGTTACATCAAGTCTTCTTTAAAAACAGGGTTAATTATTATGTTTTAAGGTATTTTATCAACCGTTTTTATTGATTTTCTTTGCCTACCACAGAAAACACATTTATTTGTCAATTGCACGGTTTTCATAGTTAACTCTTATCAGGATTTTACCTCTTGAAAATTATCAGCAATAAATTAACCACAGTTGTCATCTACAGAAAGTGTTTTTGTTTTCTTTTGATGCTTCTCTAAAAGTGCTAGCTACAAGCCAGGATGTTTTGACTTTAATAAAGGATGGTCTCAGAGTGCCATGACTATGCCAAGTTTCTTGGGTACCGTCTTCTGATATTATAGTATTGCTTTAAAAACTTTAACATCATACCAGTGAACTGAGTCAGGACTTTCAGATTTCTAGTTGAAAAGCAGATGGGTTCATGAGACTGCTAACCCGTAATCAAGCGGAACAAGAACTGATTACACAGGACTGAATGAACTGATGAGAAATAATTCTGGTTTTTATTTGAAATATTGTTGTGTTATAGTTCTCTTTTGGGGATATAAGGAACTCTATCATCTTTTCTCCAGCGATATCATCTATCTGTATCTTTATACCTCATAACAATTTAATAGATTATGCTTTTGTTAAAGGAAATGAAATATGTATCTTTATTTTCCTGTCTGATCTTTTCAGAGTTAAGTACTCTTATTTTCTGGGCAGCATAGTTATATGCATGGGTTCAATAAGAATCTGTCCTCCTTTTGAACAGCATACATGGAAACATTGGTTATGTGACTAAGTCTTTGCCTGGAATATCATATTTGAGAATGATGCTCACTGAATCACGTATAACCAGACACTTTTTTTTTATTATTATACTTTAAGTTCTGGGATACATGTGAAGAATATGCAGGTTTGTTACATAGGTATGCACGTGCCATGGTTGTTTGCTGCACCCATCAACCCATCATCTACATTAGGAATTTCTCCTAATGCTGTCACTCCCCTAGCCCCCGACCCCCTGAGAGGCCCCGGTGTGTGACGTTCCCTTCGCTGTGTCCATGTGTTCTCATTGTTCAACTCCCATTTATGAGTGAGAACATGCAGTGTTTGGTTTTCTGTTCCTGTGTTAGTTTGCTGAGAATGATGGTTTCCAGCTTCATCCATGTCCCTGGAAAGGACATGAACTCATCCTTTTTTATGGCTACATAGTGTTCCATGGTGTATATGTGCCACATTTTCTTTATCCAGTCTATCCTTGATGGGCATTTGAGTTGGTTTCAAGTCTTTGCTATTGTGAACAGTGCTCAATAAACATAAATGTGCATGTGTCTTTATAGTAGAATGATTTATAATCCTTTGGATATATACCCAGTAATGAGATTGCTGGGTCAAATGGTATTTCTATAACCAGACACTTTTAAAAGCCTATGTTTGATTCAATGAAGCCAATTCTTACAAAACCTTCAGAAAAATGGTCTGGTCTTACTTGCAGATAAAATGACCTTACAGAAAGGTCACTTCCTGACCTTTGCTGCTTAAGTCACTGCATCCATCAACCCGTCATCTACATAAGGTATTTCTCCTAATGCTATCCCTCCCCAACCCACACCCCAACCCCGCGACAGGCCCATCATTCTCAGCAAACTAACACAGGAACAGAAAATCAAACACCACATGTTCTCACTCATAAGTGGGAGTTGAACAATGAGAACACATGGACACAGGGAGGGAAACTTACGATATTTTGGAAACCTCGAGAAGAAAATAATTTAATGAAATGTATGGGTGCTGAAGGTGAAATATTATGATCAACCCTTGGCTTAGATTCATAGCCTAAGAAGGTTTTTAAAAGTCCAATCAAAGATTCATGATAAAACTTCCAGCAAAGCAGATTTAAGAAAGTACACAGTATCTAGTCCAATGATTGGCACTTTGACCTTGCCCAATAGTTATTTCTTGAATAAGTGAGTACATAAAAAATCTGTTAGCACTCTTATTTTTGGTTAAGTCAATAAAATATTTAATGAACTGCTGTAAGTTGTTCTCCTAGGTTCTGGAGACACAAGGGTAAATAAGAAATGCATCACAAAAATTACAGTCTGTTCAATCTTTAGGTAAGCATCCAGAAATCAGCCTTTTCCTCCTGCCTCCTAAAGTTGTCTTTATAGATACATTTTTCTAGAAAAATATTTGATAAAAACTTTCCTCAGGGAAAACAACACATCTTGATATGTAAAGTTATTTCTAAATTTACATGGATAACAGGCAGAAAACTTTTATAGGAGTTGACAAAAATGTAAAAAATAATTTTAATAAGTGCAAATATTCAGAGGATCAAAGTTAACCAAAAAGTATGAAATTTTAATTTTGTCCTTAGTTCAACCTATAAATATACTTTAAATAATATTTCTTCACAAAGTGTAATTTAAACCAATGATGAGTATAGAAAATGCTTGTTTAATTTAACAAACCTGCCCAAAATGGACTTTTGTATATTACCATAATTTGCAGCATATTTCTTGTACCCTAATATAAATTTTAGGAAATTAAAATTTATGACTTTTTATGAGCAAAAGAACTTTCTTGTTCCAAATAAATTATTTAAATTAAAACGTTTGTTTTTATATCTTCATTTTTTAGGTTAATATTTTTATATTTCTCAGCATCCTGGAAACTTGTATCATAGTCAGAGTATAATCAGGTGAAAGTGTTATGGCGAAATAACCAGTTCAAATAAAACCAGAGAATGCTATACTAAACAATATAGCTTTGATCACATTTCATATAATTTTTTTATTAGCTCATAAACCAAAGGTTTTAGACAACCACGTTATCAACATATTAGTTCTTTCTATGAATTTGCCAGGAAATTGAATTTTCCTTGACCACATGCTGAAATAATTTCTGTTCATGGAAATTAATTGGCTTTAGATGTTGTTTGGTTGTAAAATTATGATTTACCGTTATTTTGTTTGTTTATAGTTAATTAGCATTTTCATTAGCTTCTTAGCATTCTTCCCACTACAGAGGCATTTCTGTAAATTCTCCAAAACAAGCGACTAAGAAAGAGGAAAATGATATTTCAACAAATACGTATACCCTTTAAAACTGTATAAAATGAAAGTAGGAACAGAAATTATCCAAGTTAAAAAACAGATGATTCACTTGGACACTGAGTTGTATGATTATATTTATTGAAAACATTTCAAAAAAAGTACAACTTATTAAATAAAGTTCTTGCAAGGTCACTTATTACTAGAGGTGAGATCAGCATTTAAACTTAGAATAAAATATAAATTTAAAGACTTCCTAAACTGAGGTTTTTACAATTTTCCTTAATGATTTTTTAAAATGTAAAACTCTTATTTTCTAACTAATATTTCTCTTGTTGCAATCATTTTGGAGTCAGATTTATAATATATTAAAATATTTAGTCATAGCAACTTTTTTTCAGAGGTCTTATGTTTACATCTAAATTGGACCTGAAGAGGGTTTTGTGTGTTTTTTGCCAGATTTGTGAGCCTGCATGCTTTTTGTCAAGCAGCAAGAGGTTGTTAAAGTCTTTTATTTAATAAAGGATGCACAAATAAATGAAAATGATGGAAAAAATGTATGCCTACCATACCATTCTACATTCTACACTTCTTGTTATGCATCCTTGACCTGAACCTGCCATTTAAAGACAGTACTACCTTGCTGATATTGACCAGCTGGAATCCATTATGACTCCAAACCAAGTCTAGGATTTCAAATACAGCAAATTTCACAGTCTGAGGCCTTCTTTCACAGGAAGGTAGTCTCTTGTTTCTGCCAGGATAAGATAAGAAACCACAATGGAACAAAGATAAGGAGTGCTATTCCCTGGGATGGAGGGAAATATCAGTTGCTGGCAAGCCAGGATTTTCATCATGTAAGAATTTTCAGCAGACTTTCTGGCCTTAGCACTGAGACCACTTCAGACCAATCTCCCTCCACCTTATCAAATGCTAAGCACAAGCACTGAATTCACAAATGCCACACAAATGCGTGGTTGGAGTAGGAACATTCTAAAAGTCAGCTCCAAAAATGCACACAGCCCACAGCCCCCCTTCAAATAATGCATCTTGTGAAATGGGGTTGCTGTAAATAGAGCTCAAGCTTGAACACTGTAAACACTTGCCAAGAATAGAAGCAATTCGTAGGAATGGTTTAATCAACCCCAAATTATCATCAAATTCAGCTACCTCAAATTTTGGATGCTGCCATCTCAACAGTAAAAATCGAAGGTCTGATTTGTTCTTGCTCAACGCAAATGTGGCGGGATGAGGGAGGTGGAGCTGCCAAAAACAACAGCTTGTGAAAATCTGATCTGAAGTTTATATGTTTCATAGGCCTCCACCCAAACAAGATAAATATATAACTGTAAATCTTGCAAATTTTATATATGGAACTGTGGAATGTATTTGTTGAACATTATTTAAATTTTAGTCATTTAAAATAGTAAATTGAGCATAGTATATGATTCTACTTTTCACAGAATCTATTTCTTTCTAAATGTGACCCTTATGGGGTGGTCTCCTCTGCTCTTTCCATTACACTCATAACTTGAACTATGTACACTACAGTTTTTATCACAATTGTATCTGTGATTGTGAGTTGCAGGCAATAACAAGAGTTTTAAAATCTAAGCAAAAATCACCCCGAGTTAATCTAACTTTTAATAATTTGATTGGGAAACTTATTCCTTTTCCATGGTAGGGGTAGAAATGCCTTTCATGGTAGAAAACCTATAGGCTAAACTGAGATTCTATAGTTAAAAATTATAGAATCAAAAAGGAGAATTAAATATATTCCTCTACAAGCTTGAGTGACTGACTATCCATATGACAGAGGTGTAATCAGGGAGCCTGAACTGAGCACCAAAATGTGACTATAAAAATGCCATATACATCTGTCACATGCGTCCGTGTGAAGAGACCACCAAACAGTCTTTGTGTGAACAATAAAGCTTTTTAATCACCTGGGTGCAGATGGGCTGAATCCAAAAAGAGAGTCAGCAAAGGCAGATAGGGGTGGGACCATTTTATAAGATTTGAGTGGGTAGTGGAAAATTATAGTCAAAGGGGGTTGTTCTCTGGCAGACAGGGCCTGGTGTCACAATGTGCTCAGTGGTGGGGGAGCTTCTGAGCCAGGAGAAGGAATTTCACAAGGTAATGTCATCAGTTAAGGCAGGAACCGGCCATTTTCACTTCTTTTGTGATTCTTCACTTGCTTCAGGTCATCTGGATGTATACATGCAGGTCACAGGGGATATGATGGCTTAGCTTGGACTCAGAGGCCTGACAATATCTATGTCTTTATCTATATGGAGAGAGAGAGAGAGAGAGGTGATGGGAGCCTCTTATATTATCAGTTAACCTAATACATGTATACCCCAAGGTTATTTATATACCCCCTTCCTAAATTGTATTATAGGAGGGGTAGGGAGTGTGAGAGTCAGAGATAAGATTAAAGATTAAATCTGTAGACACGCACTAAAAATTCAGTGTCTCTTGTGTCTCCTGTTTCTGGCCTATAAGTATAAAAAAGGAAGCTTATAAATAAATTCTCTTCAAAGAAATATACTATAAAATGATCATAAGTTGAATGAATGAATTTCAGTCAGACTATCATACCTCAGACAAAATAGCTTCCTAGATCGAAAGACTTAATATAACTTTTGAATACACAAAGGCATCTTAAAAAGACTGTATTAGAAGGCATGGTGGGTATGTCTTCCATGAAAATATGAGAGGTAAAAGTGGCAGAAGCAAATATGGGTGCCCATCCTAGCCATGCCCACACAGGGAGGTGTCTGGGCAAGCAGACTGGATTCTGGTGATAATGAAGAAAAGGCAGCATTAGTGGTTGAAAATCAGTGGCCTAAAGGTGGGATGTTTCCTCTTTTATTCTGAATTTACCATATCAATTTTCACAGTATCAACAACTAAAAATAAAACAAAAAAAATTGTAAAAAACCTTTGAAGGAGAATTTGATAAGACATAAATAATTCAAAGTTTTGTACAATTTCATACTGACAGATTCTTTTCTAAAATTAGATTATCTGGCAATATGGGGTCTATATTCTATCTTACAAGAATTGACTAGAACTGGGCATTGGGCTGCCCGCTCTGTTGGTTTACACACAGTCTCTACTGCTCCTTGTTTTACCCTTCACACTAAAGCAATCTTGATAGCAGTGACTATCATTGCCCTTCCACTTTTTTCATATTAAGGTTTTTAAAAACAATATTTCTTATAATTATGTTCCTGTCAAAAGCAGGAAAATAAAAGCAGCTACAAGGAGGGAAAGCACTGGTCGTGCCCTGATTAACCTCTACTCCAAGTGACAGTTATGTTTTAACAGTCAAGTAATAAATTCACTTTGTTTTAAATGTAAGTTGATATCTGAGTATAGCCCATTTTGGGCCACTCGCTGTAAGGAATGACCAAACCTGCGTATTTGTAGAGTGATGAATTCATTGAATTAATGTCACCTTGTGGAGACTGTCCTGGAAGTGGTTTTGATTCAGAACTGTAATAGATTCTTTTCCAAGTGTGTGTTATGTGGCAAAACTCTGAAGACACAGCAGCCAATAATCATTGTTGATCACATAGAACAGCTCATTATCTAACTTGTAATCTGAGTCTCAAATTGAATATATGTGTGAAAGGACTTGTAAAAATCGAGTCCAAAAAGTTTAGAAAATGTATTGCTTTACAGTGAATATTTGGGGCAATAAATAAATCAATGAATCTGCTTCATCACAATAATGTTGTAAAGGCCAATTTTAAATAATTTATTGTTCGTAAGAGATAATGTGTTAGCTCTTACCAATGCCGGTACTATACAAAAAATGTAACCTAGGGTAGCTAAGAGATTTGCAAAAGGAAGTATGCTATCTTCTACCTTTCTTACTATGTTTCTATCCTGCTAGTTTTTGTTTCATTTTAAGTGACAGTGCATCAGAAAATGACTCCTCATGCCAACCAACTAATCCTTTTCTCTAGTCTCTTCCCTTCCCCAATTAGAGATTGCATTCAGTGGCTCACGCTTGTAATCGTAGCACTTTGGGAAGCCGAGGGAGGCAGATCACTTGAGGCCAGGAGTTTGAAACTATCCTGGTCAATATGGTGAAACACCGTCTCTACTAAAAATACAAAATACTAACCAGGCATGGTGGCATGTGCCTGTAATTCCCAGCTACTCGGGAGGCTGAGGCAGGAGAATCACTTGAACCCAGGAGGTGGAGGTTGCAATGAGCCAAGATCACGCCATTGCACTACAACCTGGGTGACAGAGCAAGACTGTCACAAAAAAAAATTCACATGAATTACACAATAAATTATTTAAGGAAATTGTATTAATTATGTATTTATGACATGCAAACTCCAGGTTTTTTAATTATTTACTTAATTTTTATTGTTAGACAAAGAACCTGTATAGAATAGGAGTATAAGAAAATATGGATTAAAAATTAAAAGGAGAGAAATGAATGTGATTTATATTCCCATCACCTAGGTAGATATAAGTACTATTAATATTTTAGTATAGATTCCTCTAGAAATATTTTTTAATTCTCTGTATTTTCAGTCAAATTATCTTTGAATTGTCAATTTCTTCTAAATTTTAAAAAACATAAGTAACATCCATGCTTGCTAGTTAATTAGATTGCCCATTTCTCAAATACTCTGTGACTCTTTCAGCATCTGTGTCTCTAAAAAGTAAGGAAGAAAACAAGGTGGCATTTTCTCAGTATCAACCAGATATTGACAGAAGGCAGGAGAGTGAAACCAGGAAAGAATTAGAGAAAGAACAATAATGTCTTATCCTCTAGGTCTAAGCAGTTTGTTGATTTGAAATCTCAAATTATCAAAATAAACACACCAAAACACATACCCCTTGGTAAATTCTTCCATAATTAACTGCATATTGGGTTAGCAGGTCTGTTGGAAACCCAACTAAATAGCATTATCAACATACTATTGATGTTTTTCCTCATTATAGTCTGTTTATGAATCCATAAGATAAACAACTTTTCTAGGTTAAATTACCTCATCTTTAATAAATATACTATTATTGCCTCTCTAATTTCAAAACACTAAAGTTGACATCAGAATTTTATGGTGTCACATAAACAGCAATTATTCCTTCCTAAACAGTATGCAAATAATTTAATAGTTATTTGACACCGGTAAATGCATTTGCTAACTATGTTTTTCAAGTCACGTGATTTCGAAAATAAGTAAGAAAATTAACCTATATTTTTAAATTCCTATAACCTCTTGTTCAATAAAATCCTTACCAATTTTTCACTAAACACTAAATGGAGTAGATAAGTAATGTTTGTTACATAAAAAATGATATTTTTGCTTAAGTTGGCAGAATTTTGGAAAAACCCTTCTTTGATTCTGCCAAATTTGTCTGGAAGAAAATCAACACACAATTGTAGAGCTCACAAAGTCTGAATAAGTGTTAACACAAAACAGTCTTTCTTTGTTTTTCAATAATTTGTTTTGAGAACATTTTCTCCCACCCCTGTGCCTCCCTGTGTCTCTCCTTCCTCTTTCTCTCCCGCCATGGAAAAAGGAAAGAGCCAATAAAAGGCTCTGTCTGAAGCCAAATCTATTTTTCTCTTCTTTTCCTTTCTTTCTTTTCTGTTGTTTTCTTTTCTTTTCTTTTCCTTTCTCTTCCTTTTTCTTTTCTCTTCCTTGCTTTTCTTTTTCTTGTCTTTTCTTTTTTTTCAAAATGTGAAATTCAGTTTCCCAATATTTAGTTGTATATGAAACTCTACAAGAGGTATTTAATAAAGCAAGGCTAATATCAGATGAAAAAAATTCATGACGAAACAGCTCTTATTATCTAGGTGAAATCTGCCACAATTTACTTGAGAAAGAGAGAATGCCATTCCCATTGAAAGTAAAATTTTCAAAGGCAACAGTTTTCACTTTCAATGCCAAACACCGCAATTACTTTTGCACCAATCTAAAATACAAGGCCTCTTTAAACTTCCTAATACAGACTACTGAAAGACTCCCGTGAATCCATTTTCTCTTTCCAATTAGCCCCAACTGTTGGATTCATGTTATTCCTGAAATAAGTCTACCCTCTGACTGGAAAATTGTACATGTGGGCCTAGTGAAAGCCAATTAGTGCAATCCATCACAGAGACTAGGTTGCTTGGTCAAAGTTAAGCATTTGAATTTGGTCAGGATAATCAGAATGGCTTTCAGAAAATTTGCTTAGAATTCCAGAAGAAAGGCTCTTTCCAGGTGAGGTAATGTTCTAGACACAGTATTATAATAAATATGATTGAAATGTGATATTAAAGGGTTGGGATCCACTTATGATTGATTGGTATGTTTTTATGGTGGAATTTAAGAGGGGTCAGGGTGAACATCAGTAATATGTGCTCTGTGGGACTTCATTACTCATTAGCTCAGTTTCCCTGAAGAGTCAGTGTCAAGTGACGTGGTCTAATTGCTATTAGTCCAATTAGGAAGATTATTTTAGTAACACTAAAACTTAAAACATTTTTCTGCTTGTGTTATACTGACAGCAGTGGAACTGTCCTGCACCATACATACAAAATATATTCAGTAGCTGAGCCTTAAATTCATCAGATTGACCTTCGCTTCCCTTTTTAGGGAAAAACATGGCAAATGCAAATGTACAGAAAGTCCCATATAAAAAATTGCATGAGTTTCATTCAACACCGTAAGTAAGGTCATGACCAACAGAATTCCAAATATGTCTTGCTTTTCCCTGATGACATTTTTTCCCTATGTCATGCTCAAATGAAGGCCACACATTCACCCATGCTTCTGCGTTTTAAGGCTTAACAGAACCCAAGCTCAAGCTATTCCCCTGAGACATTTTTCCAATGTCCATAAAGACTTGACACTCTGCATACATTTTTTGTACTATTATAATTTGTTTACACCTCTCCCCAACTAGATCATCAACTCATGAAGGGCAGGAACTGCATTTTATTTATCTTGCTACCCACAGATTTTGGAACATAATAGGTATTACATCAATGATGATTAAAGAACACTTTGGATGCTTTTTCTTCTTTAAGCTTTTTGCCAATTTCCAATCTATGTGAAACAAACCATATTCTTTCACCATTCCCTTTTCTTGGTCCTGAGTAAGACAAAAAAAAAAAAATTACTTAATTTCATTGGCTTGCTCCATGACAAATGCTTTATTCAAGTACCACATTAACCTCAGTGACACTCACAAGTTCATTTTTTTTTTTTTTTTTTGGATTTTTAGTAGAGACGGGGTTTCACCATGTTGGCCAGAATGGTCTCGATCTCCTGACCTCGTAATCCACCTGCCTCAGCCTCCCAAAGTGTTGGGATTACAGGCGTGAGCCACCGCACCTGGCCACAAGTTCATATATTTATGAGATATGTCATGCTCCACAAGAAATTGGATTTCTTATTATTTTTCTTTCCCTGTCATTTTTTCCTTCTAGATTTCAACTTACCATGTAGATCAATTTTTATAATCTTTATTTTTCTCTCTTCTCTATTGTAGCCTGTGGCCTTAGGTGAATTACACACACACAAAATGTTGAAATAATGGTGATGTTTATGAAATGCTCTTAAATTAATAATGGATATTTCATATACCACACAGAAATAACCCAATCCTATTGCATAGGTCCCTTGAGGTTAGGAAAAAAAGGTCATTATCAAAAAATATGCAGCTATTTATTTATAAGCTAAGTCAGTTATAATGAGAATTTTAACACACAAATAGGGGGAGATACTGAGTATTGCTTTTCAAATTCTTTATACACATGTATATAGCTTCTCTTTAAAGACTGGCTTAGGGCAAGAAAGATCATTGGCATTTAACTCAACTTCTCATTTTATCATCATGTTTCATTATTTTGCTGCTTTATCTAATTAATGGTGTTGGGAGGTACTAAATTTCTGTATGCCACTCAAATATTCTAATTTAGTCATTTGGCTTTTCTGCTTGCATTCTTATTATGAAATTAATATACATGCTTTTTTCTTTCAAATTAAATACATTTTCAACTTAAAGAGAAAACTTAGAGGAATGCCAACAAAAAACTTTTCTAAATTATTTGTATACAGTATACCTAAGCCATTGTATTATAATATAAAATTATGGTAATGGATAACTTGCACAACGTTGATAATCTATACTGCCCGCAATGCAGAATTTTCAAACTAATGTCCTCTTGTTCAATAAAATTAAGGTGTTTTTCTTTTCAGTTATATTTTCTAAGTGTATTTTCTACTACTGAAAAATTCAGTTTGAGAAAGCAGGTGACAAGGTTTTCTACATGAAAAGAAGCATTCCTGGTTGGAAACATCTTGCTTCCTTGTTGCTATAGCAATGTGGTTGTCCATCATTGCATGAAACCAGTTGCTAACTACAAAGAAAGACTTTCTGCCAAATAAGAGCAATTAATGAACCTTAACATACTCTATCTGAAAAATAATTATCTAGTGCAGAATTTGCCAATATGTGTTCTCTGAAACACTGTCTAATAGTAATTCTACCGAAAAATGCTTTTTCATCTTTTTCAGAGGTTAAGAATATACACATAATTAGTAAGGCTGAAAGAATTTCTGTGGTAAACAAGTTTGTATGTATCAACTAAATCTGTATTTACCAAATATGTTTTTCCATAAAATCTAATTTTTACAAACACCTATTAGCATAGTACCACTAATCAGTCTCCTCTTTTTACTTCTGGTACTCTACTGGCTTTCAGTCATCACAGAATTTTTACATGCATAATATTTATCAAAATAACAAACCCAGGTTGTTTCAAATGCTATGGTGAATTCAGAATTTTAAAATGGCATAACCTTTCTTATACTCAAATTCAAAATTAGAAAAGCATGATTAGCACATTAATGTCAAACACAGAATTCTGTATATTTAAATTATACATGTATTTTTAAAGGTAAGACAGCCTAATGTGTAAACAATTTCTAAACTTTACTCACTCGTATTGCTTAGAAACACACACAATGGTGTTGTTTTCTATTATATAATAATGTAACAAGCTTGACAGGTCATCGTGGTTTCAATTTCAATCTGAATCTAGAGATAGAATAATGTAGTATGCTAAGAAACATCATAACAATATAAGTCCTCCAGCAGATTTCTACACATGTAGAATAATAATTTCAAATTACTACAATTAAAATGAACGAAATCAAGGGGAGTGCAGGTTCAGACCCTAAGGCACAGACAACTTTCAGATAAAAAGTCAAGAAGCAGACATCTCATTTCAGCTGCACCATTGCAAAGCACTGAAAAGTCCCATTCTCACAGCAAGAAAAAAAGTGGACTAGCTTAAAATCAGTGACCTTTCTTAAGTCATCAGAGAATTGAGGTCACAGCACAAATGATTATTATGAAATCTGGAGAAACAGGGGAATATGGAGAACACGAATTTTCAGTTTAACTGAAGCAGAAGCTGATGGAGCAAGTAACTGGTAGGAACATTTGAATAGTAATTTTGATCTATTATTGGATGTTGTGGATAGATAAGTTTAAGAGTTAAAAAGTCTTAAGGGGGGTCACTCTTAGGAGGGAACCTACAATTTCATTTCCATTTTATTTTCCATTTTATTTCCAACCCCCACCAAATTCTCACAGACAATATCAGAGTAAAAAGTTCCCTCTGCCGTCAGGCAAAGAGAAGGAAAAATTAGCCATTTTGAAATAGGTCCAAATGTTCCAAAATATGTTCACCTGCATTCTAAGGAAAACTGCATTACCAGAGCCTTATCTAACCTAAAGGAAAGGCAACTAATCAACTCCTGAGACATTCCTGCCTCTTGTCAAGGGAAGAGGATAAAAACGGCTAATAAAAATTTCTGAGGTCATAACCCAAGGACTCAGACCAACTAAAAAAGCTGAGATTTAATTATAAGATTATAAGAACACTTTTATTACCCAATAACTTAGCACCATATCATCAGGACACCAGGATAATAACTGAATTACAACTGTGAGAGCTATAAGACACAGATTCTATTTAAGAAAGAGTTCTTAGGGAAGCCCAAAGACAAAAGAGGAAGAAAAAATTAGAAGAAACTGAAACTTCTGGCAACTACAGCTACAACAAACATTAAACAAAGCCCAACTCTCAGCTATATGTAATAGTTCAGTCTGCTATAGCAAATATCATAGATGAGGTGGCCTAAACAACAGACATTTATTTCTCAGTTCTGCAGGCTGAGAAGTCTGCAGACACCAAGGTGCCAACAGATAATGTCTGATGAGTGTCCTCCTTTTCATTTGCAGATAGGCCATCTTCTTATGTCCTCATGTGATCCTTTTTTGATAAGTGCACAATGAAAGATTAAGAACTCTCATGTTTCTTCCTCTTTTTATAAGATCATTAATCCCATCATGAGGACTCCACACTTAAGATCCCATCTAAACTGAATTACTTCCCAAAGACTCAACTCTAAATGCCATCACATTGGGGAAAAGGGCTTCAACATAAAAATTTGAAGAGGGAAGCAGCCATTCATTTCAGGACACTAACATAAAACCTCACATGAATTCTTATTATCTCAGTTCCTATTACCCAACATATTACATTTGGTTTAACAAAAGATCACAAGCCTTGTTAAAAAGAAATTTAAAAACTAGAGCATGAAAAGATGATGCAAAGATTCATATATGAAACAGATTTTGAAATTATCAGATAGAAAAATTGAAATAACTATAAGTAATGTGTGAAAGATTATAATTGAAAAATAAGACAACATGCAAGAACAGATTATCAATGTAGGCAGAAAGATGGAAACTCTAGGAATAGATCAAAAGAGAATGCTAAAAATAAAAAAAAAACAAAACATGATACAAATGAACAATGCCTCTAATAGACTCATCAGTAGACTGAACACAGCCAAGAGAAGATTAAGTGACATCAAAGATATGTCACTAGAAACTTTGACAACAGAAATGCAATGTGAAAGAAAGAATGTTATTAAAAACTGAACAGATATCCAAGAACTGTAGGACAATTGTAAAAAACATAGCAATAGTATAATTAGAATTCCAGAAGGAGAAGAAAGAAAGATGCTGAATAAATATGTGAATAATAATGGCTAAGAATTTTCCAAAATTGATAACAGAAACCAACCCACATATCCAGGAAGCTCATGGAATACCAAACAAAATGCATATCAAAAAAATCTATACCTAGGCCTATGGTGTTCAAATTGTATAAAACTGAAGACAAATAAGAAATCTTGAAGGAAGTCAGAGAAGCAAATACCTTATCTACAAATGAATAAAGTCAAGAATCACGTTGCGTTTATCATCAGATACTCAAGGAGGAAGAGACTAAAATATATACCCTATTTAAACAAAATATCACAAACCTAGAATTCCTTATCTAATAAAATTATCATTTACACATGAAGGGAAGTAACGACTTTCTCGCACAAATAAAAACAGTGAATTTATCATCAGTAGACCTGCTTTACAACAAATGTTAAAAGAAGTTTTTCAAAGTAATATATATAGGTCAGAAACTTAGATTTACGTAAAGAAAAAAAATTTGGGAAGGAGTAAGTACAGGTAAAATAATTTTTTTTCTTTTCAATTGATCTAATAAATATTTATTTAAAATAATAATAGCAACAATGTATTGGGTGAGTTCAGTATATTGATAAGTGAAATAAATGACAATCAAGATTATAAGAGATAAGAAAGAGGAATTGGTACTACTCTGTAAGAAAGCATGTTAAGTTACTGTGAAGTAGTCTGCAAAAGCTGAAGGATTATGGGGTTTGGGGTGTCCCCTAAGGCACATATGACTGCAGTCACCAAAAACTTACATCACAACACCCAAGTCTCCACAAATACCTGGAAAGCATTCCCAAGAAGGATGGATACAAACAAGCTCAGACTGTGAAGACTACAATAAATACCAAACTCTTCAATGCACAGACATGATCATCCATAAGTATCAAGCCATCCAGGAATACATTACCTCACCAACTGAACTAAATAAGACACCAGTAACCAGTACAAGAATGACAGAGATATGTGACCTTTCACACAAAGTTTAAAATACCTGTGTTGAGGAAGTTCAATGAAATCCGAGATAACACAGAGAAGGAATTCAGAATCCTATCAGATAAATTTAATAAAGACATTGAAATAATTATTAAAAATCAAGCATAAACTCTGGAGCTAACAAATTCAATTGACATACTGAAGAAAGCATCAGAATCTCTTAACAGCAGAATAGATCAAGCAGAAGAAAGAATAAATGAGCTTGAAGATGGACTATTTAAAAATATACAGTCAGAAGAGACTAAAATGAATAAAAGATCCTGTATAATCTGAAACAAGACAAGGAAGCCCATTTTCACCAGTTATATTCAACAAAATACTGGAAGTCTTGGTCAGGGTAATTAAGCAAGAGAAAGAAAGAAAGTGCATTCAAATTGGAAAGGAATATATTAAATAAATAAAAGGTTTTTACCCAGATGGCATGGTCTTATAGTTTGAAAAACCTAGAGTCCACTGTAAAACTGTTACAACTGATAAATACTCAGTAAAGTTACAATTTACAAAATTGACATACAAAAATCAGTAGCATTTATATATGCTAACAGTGAACAATCTGAAAAGAACATCAAGAAAGCAATCTCTCTTTTACAAACAATCAATATTCTTTGTACCTATGCAAAGTTGATTATTGGGAATGAACTTAACCAAAGATATGAAATGGAAATGAACTTAACCAAATATGTGAAAAATCTATACAATGAAAAGCAGAGAATGCTGATGAAAGAAATTGAAGAGGACACACAAAAAAATTGAAGGATATTCCATGCTCTTGAATTGAAAGAATTAATATTACTACCCAAAGCAATTTACAGATGCAGTGTAATCTCTATCAAAATATCAGTGATGTTCTTCACAGAAACAGGAAACAAATTCTAAAATGTATATGGAACTACAAATGACCCCAAATAGCCAAAGCCATCCTGAGCAAAAAGAATAAAGCTGGAAGCACACTACCTGACTTTGAAATATACTACAAAGCTATAGTAACCAAATCAGCATGATACTAGCATTAAAACAGGCATGAGACCAATGGGATAGAATAGAGAACCCAGGTATAAGTCCACATATTTATAGCCAACTCATTTCTGACAAAGGCACCAAGAACAAATAATGGAGAAAGAACAGTTTATTCCATAAATGATATTTGGCAAACTAGATAACCCCAGAAGGATGAAACTACATCCCTATCTCTCATCAAATCAAAATGGACTGGAGATGTAAATCAAAGACCTGAAACTATGAAAGTACTAGAAGAAAACATTGGGAAAATGTCCCAGGATATTAGTCTGGACAAAGATTTTTTGTGTAAGACTTCAAAAGCACAAGCAACCAAAGCAAAACTAGACAAATGGGATTAAATCAAGCTAAAAACTTCTGCACAGCAAAAGAAACAACGAAGTGAAGAGGCAATCCAGAAAATGGGAGAAAATATTTGCAAACTCTCCATCTGGTAAGAGATTAATAACCAGAATATACAAGGAGCTCAAACAACTCAATAATCTGATTTTAAAATGGGCCAGAGATCTGAATAGACATTTCTCAAAAGAAGATATACAAACGGAAAACAGGTGCATGAAAAGGTAGTCAACATCATTGATCATCACAGAAATGCAAATCAAAACCACAATGAGATATTATCATCCCAGTTAGAATGGTTATTATGAAAACAGAGAATAACAGATGCTGGCAAGGATGTGAAGAAAAGGGAACATTTGTTCAATATCTGTGGGAATGCAAATTAGTATAACCACTGTGGATAACAGTATGGAGCTTTCTCTAAAAACTAAAAAATAGAACCACCATATGGTCCAGCAATTCCCCTACAGAGTACATATCCAAAAGATATGATATCATGGTCTCGGTGAAAATGAAACACTTTTTCAATATTTGTGGGAATGCAAATTAGTATAACCACTGTGGATAACAGTATGGAGCTTTCTCTAAATCTAAAAAATAGAACCACCATATGGTCCAGCAATTCCACTACAGAGTACATATCCAAAAGAAATGATATCAATATATTGAACAGATATCTGCACCCGTATTTATTGTGGCATTATTGACAATAGCCAAAATATGGAATCAACCTAAGTGCCTGTCAAAGGATAAATGGAAAAAGAAGGCCAGGTATGGTAGTTCGCTCCTATAATCCCAGCACTTTGGGAGGTCAAGGTCGGAGGATCAGTTGTGTCCAAGAGTTCAAGGCCAGCCTGGTCAATATAAAAAGACCTCATCCTGGCTGGGTGTGGTGGCTCATGCCTGTAATTCCAGCACTTTGAGAAGCTGAGTCATGTGGATCACCTGAGGTCGGGAGTTCGAGACCAGTCTGACCAACGTGGAGAAACCCCATCTCTACTAAAAAAAATACAAAATTAGCCAGGCGTGGTGGCTGCTGCCTGTAATCCCAGACACTCAGGAGGCTGAGGCAGGAGAATCACTTAAACCCAGGAGGCAGAGGTTGCAGTGAGCCGAGATCACGCCACTGCACTCCAGCCTAGGTGACAGAGTGAGACTCTGTCTCAAAACAAAAAAAAAAATCATCCTTACAAAAAATCAAAAATTAACCAAGCATGGTGGCACATGCCTGTAGTCCCAGCTACTTAGGAGGCTGAGGCAGGAGGATCACTTGAGCCTGGCAGGTTGAGGCTACAGTAAGCCATGACTGAGACACTGCACTCAGCCTGGGTGACGGAGTGAGACCCTGTCCCAGAAAGTAATAGCAATAACAATAAAATAAATAAATACGTAAATAAATGGATAAAGGAGGTGAGGGCAGGGGCGGTGGTGCACACTTGAAATCCCAGCACTTTGGGAGGCCGAAGCAGGTGGATCACCTGAGATCAGGAGTTCGAGACCAGGCTGAGCAACATGGCGAAACCCCGTCTCTACTAAAAACACACACACACACAAAATAATAATTAGATGGTTGTGGTGGCAGGTGCCTGAAATCCCAGCTACTTGCGGGGCTGAGGCAGGAGAATCGCTTGAACCCGGGAGGCAGAGGTTGCAGTGAGCAGAGATTGCACCATTGCACTCAGCCTAGGAGACAGAGCGAGATTCTGTCTCAATAAAATAAAATAAATGAAACATTATGTATATACACAGTGGAATATTATTCAGCCATAAAAAAGAATGAAGTCCTTTAATTTGCAGCAACATGGATGGAACTGGTGAATATTATGCTATGTGAAACAAGCCAAACACAGAAAGACAATTACTGTGTGTTCTCCCTTACATGTGAGAGCTAAAAGAGTGGATCTCATGAAGACAGAAAGTAGATTGGTGGTTACTAGAGGCAGGCTGAGAATGGTAAGGTGGAGGACGAGGCTTACTAATAGATACCAATATACACTTCGATAAAAGGAACAAGTCCTGTTGTTTGATAGGTTAGTAAGGTGACTATGATTCACATTGATTGATTGTTCATTTCAAAAGAGCTAGAAAAAAATAATTTGAATATTCCTAGCATAAATAAAATATAAATATTTAAGGTAATGGATATCCCAATTATCCTAAATTTATCATATGAATATATCAAATAATTATCACATGTGCCCAAAAAAAGTATATCTAATATGTATTAATGAAATTAATCAATTAAATTTTAAAAATATATGCAAAGAACACTTAAAGTGAAACTAGAAAATAAGCAACTCAATTAAAAAGGGGCCAAAGATCTGGATACTTCATCAAAGAAGATATACAAATTAAAAATAGCGTATGAAAAGATGTTTCACATCATATGTTACTACAGAATTGCAAAATGAAGCAACAATAAGACACCAATGCACACCTGTTAGAATGGCTAAAATTTATTTTTTAAAAACCTGACAATATTTACTGGAAAGGAGGTGAAGCATCTTTCATTGCTGGTAGGAATGCAAAATGATACGGCCACTTCGGAAGACAATTTGGCAGTTTCTTACAAAGCTAAATATAGTCTTATCATATGATTTAGCTATCACGCTTCTAGATGTTTACCTAATTGTGTTGAAAAATTATGTGCATACGAAAACCTGCACATGAATGTTTATATCAACTTTATTCATAATGACAAAAAAACTGGAAGCAACCAAAATGTCTTCCAATAGGTAAATTAATGAACAACCAGGGTACATCTATACAGTAAAATATTATTCAGTGATAAACAGAAATGAGCCATTAAGACACAAAAAGACGTGGAAAAATATTAAATGCATATTACTAAGTAAAACAGGTCAGTCTTAGAAGATTAAATAATATGATCCCAATTACATGACATTGTAGAAAAGGACAAAACTGGAGACAGTGGTTGTTGGTAGTTACGAGGTTGGAGGGTCAGAGGCAGGTGGAGGAAGGAGGGAGGAATAGGTGCGGTATGGGGGAATTTTTAGGGTGGTTAAACTGTTCTGTCTAATATAATGGGGGAAACATAGTAATCTGCATTTTTCAAAACTCATAGAACTGTAAGCCACAAATAGTGAGCCTTAATGTAAACTGTGAATTTAGTTAATAATTATGTATCAATATTGGTTCATTAATATAACACATATACCACACTAACGTAAGATGTTAAAAATTGGTAAAACTGTTGAGGTTGGGGGCAGATATAACAAACTCTCTATGTTATTTACTCACATTTTCTGTAAACTGAAAACTTTCAAAAAGTAAGGTAAGAATTTAAAGATAAAATAAAGGAGAACTGCATGTTCATTGGTTTTACAATTACTTTCACGGCAGAATCTTTCCTTGAGGTGGTCTCTGACTTGAGAATAGGGTCTTTTACTTAACCATTCATGACTAAACTCCCAACTCCATGAAATTTCCCTCCTTCACGTGTCTTTGTCTTGTGCACAAGAGATTTGTCCGAAGGATACTGTCTACTAACCAAAAGATTAATTGTGAAATGTTTGACAGTGTAACTGATCATTCTTGACATGGTCAAAAACAGTTCTCTTTTTGTATGTTCTGGGTTATGAGCAGGGATGAGAGGGTTTAGAGGCGGGAGAGTGTTTTCTCTACTTCCACTTTATGAACACAATGCTCATGGTTGATACCTCCCTGCCTTTCTATCCCTGAAATCATCTTCTTTACAGTTGTGGAAAATAACACATTTGCCATGGGTGAATTGATCTATTTAAACGCATCAAACTATCATATCTTTAAAGCCTTGTTAAGACCAGCCGTTCTTCAAGAAAAGTATGTTATAATCCAATGGTTTCACCTGCAGAAACATTTTTTTCTGAATTTAATCAAAATAAATTACATGCCATTTGATCTGTCTATTCCATTTTTTATTCTGAGCACTGATTCATACCTTGGTTAACTCTTTCCTATGTGAATACAGCCATTTTGCTCTTAACTGAGTACATGGTAGCATATATTTACAATAAAAATGTTTTTTCTTCTCTATCCCGTTTTTTTCTGTTTTAATTTCCAATATTATACTTCCTTTTCATAATTTTTACAAAATAGTCTGTCAACTTCTCTCTCTTTAAAAATGTAGTAAATATTTCTGCTAAAACTATTAGATGGCTTAAAATGTGAAATTTTATATAGCTGGCCCTCCATTATCTATAGGTTCTGCCTTCATGGGTTCAACTAACTGCAGATCAAAAATATTCAAGAAAAAAACACAAAAATAACAGTTAAAATTTTAAAAATCAATACATTAAAATAACTATTAACATAGCATTTACTTTGTATTCGGCATTATAAGTAATCTAGAGATGATTTGAGGTATATGAAAGGATGTGCATGGGGTATAGGTAAATACTACACCATTTTATATAGGGGGACTTGAGCATCCCCTATAATGGGTCAGGGGAGGGATGGGTCCTGAAACCAATCCCCCATAGATACCCAGATACGACTGCATACTGATTTGATTGCCTTTTATTAGAGTCAAACTCAAGTTCAGCTAAGTAAAATGGGACAGTCTCTCAGGTGAGGAAAATTGGGAGCAACAATAACTCAGAAAATATGAGGACTATAAGAATTTATGTCAAAGGTGCTAAAAAGTACACAGATTCAATTAAGAGTCTTAGGGCCTAGATAGCTGCACATTTCCCCCCAACATTACTCATCAAATTATATTGCAAATGTCTGTTTACTTATCTGTCCATCCCACCCATCTGTAAGCTTCATGAGATCATAAATCATGTCTTTTTTTTTTTTACCATTTTATGCCTAGCACCTAGCAAAGTGCCTGGTTATATTATGTGCTTATTAAATGATTATTAAATAGAGTAAATAAAATAGATAATCTAAACGAGTTGCAAATATTCTAACAATGTGCCAAAGAATCATAATCTACTTAAAGACTCTTCCTTCCATTCACCTGCAATCAACCCAACCATCAAGCAAGCATAATTAAATATTTACTGCTCTTTCAAAAGATACCTAAATGTTTATTAGCAAATTTTGAAGCACAAAAAATAGTCCCTTTAACCTTCCATATTTTTCTACCTTTATTCTTCCTAAGTGCCCATTTCTTAGCTGAACTCCTCTAATGCCCTCTATAGTTGTTTACAATTACTCACACTAAGAAATTAATTATTTATAAAGGTGTAACAGTTTTAAGAATATTTGCAGTTTAATAGGACTCAAAGCCCAATCTGGTTGTAAAGTGCATATATAAGTCTTTGTCCATTTAAAATTTTGAGTTGTCTGATTTCTTTTATTAGTCTGTAGGAGTTGCTTATTTATTTATTTATTTATTTATTTTGCTGAAAGTGGTTACTTTATTGGTTGGAAAAGGGAGAAGCTGTGGTCAGCCCAGGAGGGAATACAGAGGCCAGAAAAAGGGGAGGGCAGGTGGGCTGGAACCAGATGCAGGGCCAGGCAGAAACTTTCTCTCCCCACTGCTCAGCCTGGTGGTGGCTGGAGCTCAGAAATTGGGAGTGACACAGGACACTTTCCCACAGCCACTGTGGCAGCATTTCATCCGGCCAGGACACTGGCTGTCCACCTGGCACTGGTCCTGACAGAGGCTGAGCTGGGGGAAGTTACTGTTCACCTGGGGGCAGGAACTCTCCTTATCATTGGGCAGAGAGCAGAACGTGGCGCAGCCCGCGCTGCAGCACTTGGGGTTGTCCGCGCATTCGCTGTCCCAGCCGCACTCCTGCGTGCAGTTCTGGTCAGCCTGGAGCTCGGGGCACACGCCCGTCTTCTCTGCTTCTGTGCCTGGGACTAGGGTAAAGCCGAACAGCAGCAGGCCAAGGAGGGCAGCGGCTAGCGAGCCTAGGCGACAGGCAGGCATGGTGCTCTGCCAGGGCGGGGTGCAGGTCAGAGTTGCTTATTTATTTAAGACAGAGTCTTTCTTTGTCACCCAGGCTGGAGTGCAGTAGCACAATTTTGGCTCACCACAACCTCTGCCTCCCAGATTCAAGCGATTCTCATGCCTCAGCCTCCCGAGTAGTTGGGATTACAGGCATGCACCACCACACCCGGCTAATTTTTGTATTTTTAGTAGAGATGGGGTCTCACCATGTTGGCCAGCCTGGTCTCAAACTCCTGACCTCAGGTGATCCGCCCACCTCAGCCTCCCAAAGTGCTGGAATTACAGGTGTGAGCCACTGCACCCGGCCAGGAGTTCTTTATATAGTCTGGTTATAGGTTTCTTCTCAGATATATGCATTACAAGTATTTTCTCAAATTCTGTGACTTTCTTGCATTCTCTTTCTTGTTTTTGAATAAATCAAGGGAAAGGTAAATGAAGCCCCATGAACAGTATTTATCTTCACGTTTCAGTGCTTTTTGTGGTCTATTAAGAAATTACCTATCCCAAGTTCTTAGATAGTATCTCATTTTCTAAAATAGTTATTGTCCCACCATTCTTAGTTAGCAATATAATCCAAATAAAATTGGTTTTCTGTGTGGGATCACGTTTTTTAAATATGTAAGTGATGTGGTTTGGCTCTGTGCCCCACTCAAATTTCACGTTGAATTGTAATCCCCACATGTTGAAGAAGAGCCTGGTGGGAGGTGATTGAATCATGGGGGCAGACTCCTCCCTTGCTGTTCTCATGATGGAGTTTTCACAAGATCTGGTTGATTGTTGTTGTTGTTGTTGTTTTTGAGACAGAGTCTCGATCTGTCGCCAGTCTGGAGTGCAGTGGCACGATATTGGCTCACTGCAACCTCTGCCTCCCAAGTTCAAGCGATTCTCCTGCCTCAGCCTCCGAAGTAGCTGGGACTACAGGTGCACACCACCACGCCCAGCTGATTTTTGTATTTTTAGTAGAGACGGAGTTTCACCATGTTGGTCAGGGTAGTATTGATCTCTTGACCTTGTGATCCACCTGCCTCAGCCTCCCAAAGTGCTGAGATTACAGGCGTGAGCCACTGCACCCAGCCTGCAAGATCTGGTTGTTGAAAAGTATGTAGCATGTCCTCTTTCACTCACTCTCTCCCTCTCTCCTCCTTTTGCATGGTAAGATGTGCTTGCCTGCCCTTCACCTTCTGCCATAATTGTGTTTCCTGAGGGCTCCTAGTCATGCTTCCTATACAGCCTGCAGAAATGTGAGTCAATTAAACCTCTCTGTTTCATAAATTACCCAGTCTCAGGTATGTCTTCATAGCAGTGTGGGAATGAACTAATACAGTATTTATATTCAGTTAATCTAGCCTAATTTATTTCTTCATTGCATTGCACTTGCACATTTCTCATACACCAAATAAACCTATGTTTTACCTTAGTTTACCCCATTAAGCAGACTTGTATGCAGATAATTTACTTTATTTTATATTTATTTATTTAAATAGGCCCTTGCTCTGCCATCCAATCTCCACTCCATCTGGCTGGAGTGGAGTGCAATAACATGAGCATAGCTCACTGTAACCTTGAACTCCTGGCCTAAAGCTATCCTCTTGTCTTGGTCCTCCAAAGCACTGGGATTATAGGCATGCCACTGCACCTGGTTAAGCAGCTTATTTTAAAAGGTATTTCAGGAAATGAAGAAGAGTCTAAGATTGGAACAGGTAAGGAAGGAAAGCCAACCTGAGGGTACATTAATGAACTGTTTATCACTGGGCTTAGTCCCCAGTCCTTCTTAAAAAAAGGTGTAGAACATAGCTTTTCATCTGTAACCTTTGTAATATCCTCTGTAATAACCTGGCAGATGAAGTAAGTATGTCTGAGTTCTCTGAGTGTCTCCAGCAATTTAATGGGACCCAAGGTGGGATGAGGAGCACAGTCTCAGACACCGAGCCCTCAACCTGTGGGATCTGAGGCTACCTCCAGGTAGACAGTGTCAGAAAAGAACAGAGCTTTAATACTCAGCTAGTGTCTGTCACAGAATTGCTTGCTTGTTGGTGGGGAGAAATCCCCAAAAGTTTGGTCACAGAAGTCTTCTGTGTTGATTGTTGTTAAGAAAACAGAAAAAGCACTTTGAGTTTGGGTGAGAGTTTTGTTGTCCTACTCTATGTTATAAAAACACCGATGTTATTTCTGTTGTAGCTAGTTATAAAGTGGCTAATGGTGGCATGTAAATGTTTAACTAATGTCAATATCTAAATAGAGAACACATTGCATACCTCTCAAAAAAAAAAAGGTGTAGAATATCCCTCAGAATATTTCAACCATGACATGAAAAAGAGTCATATTTATACATGAATTTCCATTTCTCAATTGATAGTTTAACACCTGAGGGTGTTAAATTCATTGCAACTTCAAGTATGCATGCATTAGATTGGCTAAGTGAGCTACTGCAAGTGTCTGACACCGTAGCAGACAAGTGCTGGAGCAGCAAGAAACAGATTCATGGTGCAGATGTGGCAAGGTATTAATGGCTACATCCTCATGCAGCTGGTTATTGCAGTGCCTGGAATAAAAAGATGAATTGAGAAGATGTGAAACAGGAAATGTAAAATTCCTGATAAAGTTCACACCTTATACCAATAAGATCTGCTCTACTGCAGTCCGTCACAGAGACAAGTGATCAGGTACAAATTGTGAAAAGTCTCAATACAAAAATATGTAATTAACAACCATTTTGAGGCTGAAATTGATATTTATCATCTCCCTTATCGACCATTCTAGAGTTCCCTCACTCACAGTTATTACTTCAGCAAAACTGGATGGCTTGTCCCAAGGGCAATCAAGGTTTCCTTGGACTATGTTGTGACCAAGAGTAGTTGACATAAACCTGAGACAAGACAGTGAATGTGTACTGCTATCTTTAGGACATAAACATGAACTACTGTTTTTTTTACTATTTTTATGGATTATATAGTTGGACATTGAGAAAAATTCCTTTACCATATCAGTAGCTACCATGTGGACCCATTCCAGAAAAGATGCCATTTGTTTAGATTGGTTATGCTGGAAAAATGTTAAGTTAAACAGTTAACAGATCATTCTAATGCCAGTCTTCTCAGAGCCTTTATATTCAATGCATGCTGCGAATCTTCAATAAGCAGACACTATACAGAAACATGCCAAAATTTATTTGTTCATAAAACACTTTTCTGTGGAACATTTGGAAGAATTAGGGTTGTGAAGTACACACTTTTTGGAATGCTCTACTTAGGAGATAAGGAATTGCTGAAGTTCAGAGTCTATATTCTCATTATCTTTGAAGAACTAAATTCTGAAACATAGTAATGCACAATAAGTGTTGAATAAGTGAGTGAGTGAGTGAGTGAGTGCATGGTTGAACTGACACCAACAAACTGATAAATGTGACTAGTTTGGGGCCATTTTAGTTTTTTACACCTTTTTATGAAAGTTGTTGAATGATTGCAATGTATGGGTACTAGGCAAAGTAATTTATTAGTGGTAACTCATTTAAATGTCATTCAAAACCTTATGACATAGACACTATCATGATTTCTCATTTATTGCTGAACAAATAGAGGCTAAGAAAGTTTAAGTAACTGTCAAAGAATAAACAACCAATAGGTAGAAAGCAAAACAGAAAGCCCGGTTCTGTTTGTGTCTGAATCCTGCATTCATAACCAGCATGATCGTATCACTGCATTTGCTTCAAATTTTCTGCCATTTCATAAAAAGCCTTAGAGGTATAAAGCATGAACAAGTCTAGATTTTCTTTTCTTTTAGAATTGCACTGGAAAAATCAGACCAATAGTTAATGTTATCTAGCCCTCACTTCATACTCAATGCAGCTGAAAGATGTATTGGAACACCTCCAGACAGGAGGCAGTAAAACTGGACTGTGTGCCAGCTTTAAAGGCTACTGAGCCTTTGGGTTCCTCATTTGAAAAAAATTGAGACAACAAGATTTACTTTATTAGAGTTTCCCGGGAGATTAAAAATTAGCATAAAGAAAGATAAGCATCTTACCAGAATGTGAACTCTGGAGTCATACTACAAGGATTTGAATTCCAGCCCCAATATTTTCTAGCTGAGTAATCTTCTGCAAGTTAGTTGATTCATCTGTGCTTAGTTGCCTCGTCGGTAAACCTGATTGGTAATACTATCTAAAACAGAGGGTTGTGGAGAGAATCAAATGAGTTAACATACATAGTGTAATTAAAACATTTTCTCACTCATAAGAAGAGCTGTGTAAAGATTAGTCATGTGAGGTAATCTGTAACTGGTACCTATTACATGTATCAGTTCCATCAGCATGTATAAAAAGCCTACTGCTTTAATATACTTTCATTGTAATACTGTCTCTGCCATTATTAGCGATATGGCCCTGTCAACTAATTTAATTTTTCTATACGTTAGTTTTCTCATCTATAAAATGCAAACAAGAAAACTTTATCTCACAAGGTTTTCAGGAAGACTAAATTACCCATCATATGCAATGTCCTGGAGCATAGAAGTTTTTCAATAAAAATTAGTAGTTTCCTTTCTTTCTTCCTCTCTTCCTTCCACGGTGGGTTTGCTCTCTGAAAGTCTTAAGTAACAAGTAAGGCTGTACCTTAAAAAAATATATGGTAAGTCTTTCAAAGATACAATCACCAAGTGCAACAATGCTTTTGAAAGGGTTTTGGATGATAATTTAACTCAGATATTAAATATGATCATATAACATATCAAACTGCTTCTTCCTTTCTTGAAGTCATATAGTCAGCCCTCCATTTTCACAGATTCCACATTCATGAATTCAAACAACAATGGATCAAAAACATAAGGAAACAATAATAATACAAATAAAAACCAATGCAGTATGATACTTTATATAGCATTTACATTGTATTAGGTATTATAAGTAATCTAGGGATGGCAAAGTATTTGGGAGGACATGTGTTGGTTGTATGCACATACTACACCGTTTTATAGCAAGGACTTGCTTACTGGTATTTGCACAGGTCCTGGAACTAATCCACTCCACTGTGCCTCACCCCATGCAGATATCAAGAAATGACTATAGATACACACAATTTTTTTTCTACTGTCATATTCACTAATTAATGTTGCTACCTGCACTAGCAGGATGCTTGCAAGTGGTAAATAAAGACTGGAGAGAACTAAGTAAACATTCCCAGTATCATGTGTATATGTTAGAAGTGAAAAGTGGCTGAAATCTAGTTTTGTTGACCAAATCTAGTTTTCTTACAATTCTCTAGTTTAAAGTAAATCTAATGAGTCAGAGAATCTTGAGTCAAATGATCTCTTACTAATGCTAAGCCTCTAGGGCCCTGTGAAGTTTCCAATAGCTTTATGTACAATTCTCACCACAGCATTAAGGAAAAGTTGTCATTATGAATTGTGCTGATGCTGTGATTAAAAGCAATCTTGCTTTATGTCCTTCAAGAGACTTAAAATATTTTTTAAGGACATATATTTATGTCCTTCAAGAGACTACAACCTGGAGACAGATAAAGATGTTCTAACCAATCAGCCCTAATAACACCACACATGTATACTGAATTTTATAACTCACAAAGGAATTTGACATCCATTATTGTACACCTCTCTGTGAAGTAAGCAACAGAAGTATTTTCATCTAGTTTTATAAATTCAGAAAATAAGGCACAGAGAGGTAAAAAATGACATGCCCAAAATTCCTTAGATACACAACTAGAATACAGCTTTCATCTCAGTCTAAAAGATCTTATTTCTACTATACCCTCTATTTCCCAGCAACCATGAGGAAAATAAATAAAAATTTAAAACTTCTTCAAATATGAAATAATAGATGTGATTTTTTAAAAAAGGTTTTTTAATTATTAGTAATGGATCTTGGATTAGGCAATTAGTCAAATTAACTACCTTTAGCCAAGAGGGGGTCCTTTGTTCTATCCCACTGTTGAATTCTCCCTACTGTTCATGCACCCTGAAACTCTGAACATGACGATGGTTCCTTGATCCTAACCTGTTGGAACCTCCTCCATGTGTCATGATAACAGTAAATGTACCCATTTCTTCTCCCATTCTCTCTAAAATAAATGTGTGGAAGAAACCGAACTAAGCCCTATCAATCCTGCAATAATTTTATTTGTGTGTTTGTTTTTAATTGTCCCTTCATTATTTTAAAGTACCCTACAAATCTTTATGAAGGGATGTAAAAACCTACCAAAGATGTTTACTCTTTATCGGACATTTAGGGGACTGCTTCATATCCTCTATGATTCACTGACAATCATGATAAATAAGTAAAGTTAAAAACAAATAAGTACCAAAGAAAAAATGTATTATTATTAACTTTCTTTGAGAAAAATAATGTCAATAGATTTAAAATAAAGTACTTTCAGTCCTAAAGATGTCTTTTAAATAATGTGTGAGCATGTGGGAGGGTGTGTGGGTGTGTGAGTATGTTTCAAAGAAGAAAGTCATCACTTACAATTGAAAAGTTAAACTTGTATTTAAAAGCAAGAAGAAAAATTCTCATCTCTGGCACATAAAAACTTTTATATTCACAATATGACTTTGATTTGATGTATATTGAATCATTGACTTTTTCTATCATCACTATTCCCTTGACTGTTCTTCACCTTTTAAAAACAGGACATGACAGTGGGAATAGTTGTGTTAGAGACAGAAACCCAGAGGGGAAACAGTCTTGTTTATTTTTACAGCACCAGGGTTCTTTCCTTAGGTGAACATCTTTGGAACTACCATCTGTGCTAGGGAGAGAAAGCTGGGGGAGAATGATGAGAGACCATTGAGAGGGAAGGCAACAATTCCAAAGGGGAAGCTAAAACACCCAGTTGTCAGTGTTTTAGAAGCTGAGAATGTCATTTTGGTAAATAATCCAAGCCTTTGCTCAATGACCTCGCCCTCACCACTCTGTTGCGGGGGTGGCAGGGGGTGGAGGTAGAGAGGAGGGGATCTGATAGTATATCAATAGTATCACACCTGACTCTGAACCCAGTCTTGCAAAAGCCCAAGGGGCATCAATTGACAAGACAAATGAATTCCTTTTTTTTGACAATGTGACTCACCTGAATGTCTCAGGTCACTTCTCCATTTTCTAGTCAGGGTTTGTCAATTTAAAATGTTTTATCCCTAGTCAAATGTCCCTGGCAGAAAGAGGAACCCCCAAGACACGTTAAGGGTAGAGAATTTAAAAGAGAAAGAGGTATACTTGTGATTTGGAGTTATAATAGTTACTTTACAATAAAATTATATTTGTTATATTAATTTTATTGTAAAAATTAATACATTGTAATGAAAATTTAAAACAATATCAGCATAACTCAGAAATATCCTAATAAATACAGGAAGCTAGAAGAAAGAAATAAAATAACATGATAAAGGCAATTTTAGAAAAGAAATGTATGCTAATGCAGAAATTTCCAGCTAGATAAATTTGATAGATCCCTTAATCTTACTTCTTTTATTTCTCACCCTTCAATTCATAGATTTGAAGTCTTAGGCCCAGAAAACATTCCTGACTTGCTAATTCATGGTTGAGCCAGATCTAGAACACAGGTGTTGGAATCCTAAGGACAGTTTTTTTGTTTTTTTACTTGATACCAAGTAGCATTTATTAAACAGAGGTTTACCAGGAATTTATAAACTAGTCATCAAACCAAAAAAAAAATCAATCCAAAATTTTCGATGAACTAGAAGTATTTTTTTATGGTTTACCTGGTACCAATTTAAACTCCTGAAAATTCCTTTTGATATTGAAAACCTAGGCTATTGCCCTCCCCATTTTTTTGCCAATTATCACTAACAACAAAATTGTGTTTAGATCAATTAAAGGTTAGAAAAAAACTTCACATTGTATACTTAACTGTGATGAAGGCTGAGTTTTACTTGCAACAATAACTAAGAAAATCCAAGCCAGGATGACAAATTCTAATAGTGTTTTGTCATCTTTTTTAAAAAATAGATACAGTGAGTTCATTTCCTCTGAAGCCTCATACACTTCTGCATGTATATGAATTTGCCAAATGAGCTATTCAGGGGCTATTAGGCTCAGATACATACACAAATATAGGAAATATAACTCTGGCTCTTGATCAAAAACATATTCTCAATGTTCTCATGAAATAGCAAGAAATGAAAAGAAACAATCTTCCCAAGCACTGGGCTTGTTATTACCTTATTTTTAACTCCATATGTCAAATAGAATCCTGGAGGGATCAGATATAATACTGGAGCTTTCCCCATTACAAGGGGTAAAGCTCTCTGTCAGTCTGATGATAAAAGTAACTGAAAAAAAAATGCTTATTTTCCTTTTCTAATTTTATAGTACAGCTTTCTGCCTGTAGGAAAAAGTGTAAATTACAAGTAGAAACTATCAAGTATCCATGTATCTGCCTGTTAGTTTGTGGCTACCCAGACAATTTAACATGAAACGTTCAACTATGTTTCATCTTATTATCTCCAGTGGAAATAAAAAAATAAAAATAAACAAAGATGTAGTTTTATAAGAGCTACTAAGGTAGTGTCATCACAATCTAAACATTTTCATTCAAAGTAAAATCTATGGTTAATCTCCTGTGTGTGATATCATAACAAAATGACTGTTTAAAAAAAGAAAGAAGGAAAATGTCCAGGTAATTGGGTGAATTTTTACTTTCTATTTGATGATTTAGTACAATGTAGATAGTGCTGAAATCCATTGCTAAAAAGAAATGGTTTATTAATGAGTAATGAATTAAATCTGGAATATTTTAAGTACAGAAAAAGTTTAAATGCAATATTCATTATCAAACTTCAGAATGAGTTAGAAATTTCTAAAATTACTTGATTTGGGTACTTGTATAAGGTCATGTCTCACAGTCTTATGAGATCAGATATTTTTAGAAATGGATCTAGGCTACATGCATGTTCTGATTTGAACACAAATGGTTTTAACCAATAACGTAAGCAGATTATCTTAGTTCTTGAAAATACTAGTATTTAATGACTGTAAGATCATAAAAAGGATTTTGAAAAATAAGATTTGTCACGAGGCAATTTTACTTTTATTTGGTCATTTTAAAATTCCATTTAAAGAATTATCAGATATTAAGTCGTATAAATCTGGAAAGAGCTTCGGAAAGCACTCATTCAACATTTGCCCATACTTAGTCTCTTTTGCTCTGTTTCAAGGTTAGAATGAGTTTGAGAATAGCTGCAATCATGGTTTTGACAAACCAGAGTCTGTGGTGGGTTGAAACTATTGTCTGATAACTAACTCTTAGCATTTGAATTCTCTACTTCTACTCCATTTAGTCTGAGCAAATACCTTGGGGCATTGTTGTTCACCATACTCAACTTCTATTTCATCTTTATCAGATGCTGGTCAGGAGTGGCAGGTTTTGCCTTCTTGCCTAGTAGTAAGTTTGGGTCAATGCATGGGAGTATGACCATGCAGCTTTAAGATCTTCATTCTAGAAGCACTGTTCACCATCCAGGGGTCAAGGACAATGAAAGGCAGAAGGTCAAAAGTGCAAGAGAGGAGGAGATAAAAAAAATTAATCATTGATTAATGTATGCTACATGTGGGCTCATGTTTATCTTGTTTAATATATCATAGGTGTCTGGAACATCCTTAATAAATATGTTCTGAGTAAATGAATAAATACAATTAAGCAGAAGGCAGGACTAAAGAGAAAAAATAGAGGAAGACAGTCCACCAGATTCATTTTTCTCCTCATCAAAACTCTGTTCAAACTACATGCCATTACTTTTCTTCTTGGCAATTCAGGGAAAATATTATTAATTATTTATACTTATAATCATTAATTTTACAATTATTTTTATTTGTTTACTTTTAAGACAATGTCTGTGACCCAGGCTGGAGTGTAGTGGTATGATCATGGCTCACTGCAGCCTTGAAATTCCAGGCTCAAACAATCCTTCCACTTCAGTCTCCTGAGGAATTAGGACCATAGGCATGTGTTACCATGCCCAGATTTTTTTAAAACATTTTTTTGTAGAGATTGAGGTCTTGCTATGTTGCTTAGACTGGTCTCAAACTTTTGGGCTCAAGCAATCCTCCCTCCATAGCCTCCCAAAGTGCTAGAATTACAGATATTAGCTGCCACACCCAGCTTATTATTATTATTATTTACAAATCAACACTCATGTGAACATAAGCTAAAGGGTACATAACACAATCAGTTCCTGTTCCTTGAAAAAACATTACTCTGCTTCCCAGTAAGTCTGGAATAGTCTCCAGAATTCTTAACAAACCATGCCAGGGAGCTACTATGTATAATGGCACTGCTCAGTGTGAGAAAACCTACCCATTTCCAATGTGGATGAAATATGAGGATTGGTCCTCTGAAAAGCTGCAGTCTCATAACAAAAATGCAAGCATAAAATAGATGAATTCATTCTCACCAAAATTAAAAATCTTTGTGCTTCAAAGAATATCATCAAGAAAGTGATAAAAAAAAAACCAAGATTGAGAAATATTTGCAAATCATATATCTGAAAAGGGTCATGTGCTTGCACTATAAAAAGAACAATTAAAACTCAATGATAAAATGTCAAATAATACAATTTTTAAAACTGGCAAAGGATCTGAATATATTTCTCCAAAGAATAAATGCAAATGGCTAATAAGTACATGAAAAAAATGTTCAACATTGTTATCTGCTTTGGTTTGAATGCAGTGTCTCTTCAAATTTCATGTTGAAACTTAATCTCCAATGCAATCATATTAGGACGTGTATTAGTCTGTCCTCATGCTGCTAATAAAGACATATCTGAGACTAGATAATTTACAAAGAAAAACAGGTTTAATGAACTCCCAGTTCCACATGGCTGGGGAGGTCTCACAATTATGGTGGAAAATGAAAGGTATATTTTAGATGGTGTCAGGTGAGAGAGAATGAGAGTCAGGAGAAAGGGGAAACCCCTTATATGGAAAACCAACACATCTCATGAGACTTATTCATTACCATGAGAACAGTATGAGGGAAGCTGCCCCCATGATTCAGTTATCTCATACCGGGTCCCTCCCACAGCACATGGGAATTATGGGAACTAAAATTCAAGATGAGATTTGGATGGGGACAGAGCCAAACCATATCAGAAAATGAGGCCTTTAGGTGATGGTTGGATCATGAGGACACTGTCTTCATCAATGAGGTAAGTGGCTTTATAAAAGGACTTGAGAAAGCCTTTTTGGCCATTTTCCTCATTCTACCAGGTGAGGATGCATCTTGGAAGCAGAGAGCAAGCTCTCACCACACATCAAATCTGCCAGAACCTTGATATTGGACTTCCCAGACTCCAGAACTGTGAGAAATAAGTTTCTATTGATTATAAATTACCCATCCTGTAGCATTTTGTTACAGTAGCCTAAACAGACTAATGTATTTTTCATCAGGGAAATGCAAATCAAAAGCACAATAAGACTACTTTACACTCACTAAGACTACTTTACACTCACTAAGATTAACAGAATGAAAAATATAATAAAAGAGTTAATGTGAATGTGGAGAAACTGGAACCTCACACACTGATACAGAATGTAAAACTGTGCAGCCACCTTATAAAATAGTCTAGCAGTTTCTGTAAGAGTTAAACATAGAGTTACAACCTGATTCAGGAATTCCACTCTGAGTATATACCTAAGAAAAGGAAAAGCTATGTCTGCACAGAAAAAATTATACATGAATATTCAGGACAGCATTATTCATAATAACCAAAAAGTAGAGATAACACTAATGCTAATCAATCAATGAAAGGATAAATGAAATGTGGTATATCCATACAATGAAATATTATTCAGCAATAATAAGAAAGTATTGGTACATGCTACAACAGGATGAACCTTGAAATCATTATGTTAAGTGAAAGAAGCCAATCGCAACGAAATAAATATTGTAAATACTGTAATAATTTCACTTTTATGAAATGTTCAGAATACGCATATCTGTAGTAGATTAATGGTCACTTAACGCTATGGGGATGGATGTACAGGGAAAAGGGGTGACAGCTAATGGATTTGGTGTTTCTCTTTGAGCTGATGAAAATATTCTACAATTAATTGTGGTGGGTGCACAACTCTATAAATATATTAAGAGGCATAAAACTGTACACTTTAAATGAGTGAATTGCATGGTATATGAATTATATCTCAATAAAACTTTTACCAAAACATTCCAATTTAAAGAACTCTCAGGATCTTTTTTTTCCACTTTTCACCAAGAGACAACTTTCATTCTCTTTGTGCAATGAAATTAGCAATGTCTAAAGAGGACCATTATTACCCAGTCAAGGACCTTGTGTTAACAAAAAGTTGCCGAAATATTCAGAATTTAACAGATGCATGTGTATATAATATAAATATGTGTCTGGATATACACACATTTATATATTCAAATTTATACACACATATGCATTTATTATTACAAATAGCCTTAGCCAATGTTCAACAGGTTGAACATTTTCTCTCATTCCAGTCAATCACAGCTAGTTTTCCAACAGTCTCCCTAAAGGTTTTATGACCAGGACCAATTATGCAGTACAGCTTTATTGGATTGTTAAGGCCTGCCAACAGTTTGGTGAATTACACAGCTGTCACATCAGTACATGAGTGATAGTCAGCAGAAAGACAATAACAGTAACAGAAGCATCCAGTGTACAAATCACAGGAAAAAGAAAAGCCTAACTGTTCTAAAGTGTTGGAAAATCACTATAAGAAAAAAATAGGCGGGGGCGGAGCAAGATGGCCAAATAGGAACAGGTCCAGTCTCCAACTCCCAGCGCGAGCGACACAGAAGACGGCTGATTTCTGCATTTTCAACGGAGGTACTGGGGTCATCTCACTGGGGAGTGCCGGACAATCGGTGCTGGTCAGCTACTGCAGCCCGACCAGCCAGAGCTGAAGCAGGGCGAGGCATTGCCTCACCTGGGAAGCACAAGGGGGAAGGGAATCCCTTTTCCTAGCCAGGCGAACTGAGACACACAACACCTGGAAAATCGGGTAATTCCCACCCCAATACTGCGCGTTAAGGAAATGGGCACACGAGGAGACTATACCCACACCTGGCCGGGAGGGTCCCACAGCCACGGAGCCTCCCTCATTGCTAGCACAGCACTCTGCGATCTAACCACAAGGCAGCAGCGAGGCTGGGGGAGGGGCGCCCGCCATTGCTGAGGCTTAAGTAGGTAAACAAAGCTGCTGGGAAGCTC
>NW_012115444.1:1891015-1891234 GCF_000951035.1 Colobus angolensis palliatus
GGTACCAGCCATTGCAAAAACATGCCAAAATGTAAAGACCATTGAGGCTAGGGAGAAACTGCATCAACTAACGAGCAAAATAACCAGTTAATATCATAATGGCAGGATCAAGTTCATACATAACAATATTGACCTTAAATGTTAATTTACATAACAATATTCACCTTAAATAATAACACTAAATGCTCCAATTAAAAGACACAGACTGGCAAACTGGAT
>NW_012115444.1:1895613-1913396 GCF_000951035.1 Colobus angolensis palliatus
AATAAATAAATAAATAGAAACTTAAAAAAAAAGAAAAGAAAAGAAAAAAATAGGCATATACTAGTTTCTGGATATTTTACATATAGAAGTGAGTCAAGAAACCGGTAGGAATTTAGTAAATGATTGGCGTTACTTCATTCTTCCCAGTGTACACAGTCAGATTATTTTAAGACCTTGATATGGTTTGTGTCCCCACCCTAATCTCATCTCAAATTGTAATCCCCACATGTCAAGAGAGGGACCTGCTGGGAGGCGATTGCATCAAGGGGATAGTTTTCCCCATGCCCTTCTCCTGATAGTGAGTGAGTTCTTATGAGATCTGATGGTTTAAATGTGTTTGGCAGTTCCCCCCACACCTCTCTCTCTCCTCCTGCTGCCATGTAAGATGTGCCTTGCTTCTCTCTCACCTTCCACCATGATTGTAAGTTTCCTGAGGTCTCCCCAGCCAGCCATGTGGAACTGTGAGTCAGTTTAAACCTGTTTTCTTTATAAATTACCTAGTCTCAGGTAGTTCTTCATAGCAGTGCAAAAACTGAATAATACAGACTTTACAGGTCTTAAGAACTCTTTTTTAGAAATTACACCCAACAGAACATGAAACATAAATATATTTCACACACCCTACCATTTCAGATACAGATAGATATAAAGAGATAGATATAACGACAAGACACATACAGAGATGAGTATGTCTATGTCTGTCTCTCCATAGACCTATGAAGAAAACTTGTGAGTCTTTGTTACAATTTTCTGAATTTACGATGTGCCTTAGTGAAAGTTCTCTGAGAAGTCCATTGTGGATGTCAAGACAGGATTCAGTGGGCAAGGAATTTATTAGGGAAAACACCTGAGTAAAGAAAAATGAAAAAGAGAGGGAGGCAGAAGTCATCTGGAGAGGGTCAGAAGCATCAGGTCATGATGCAAGGCTGACTCTGAAAGAGAGATGGAGAGAAAGGGGGTGGAAACCTCCTAGGCTATGATATGGAGGAAGGAAATTTTGACAAAGCTATTAGGGAGTTCCTGAGGCAAAGTCAGCCATATCTCCTAGAAACAGGTTTGCTTTTCTCTGTCTGTCTTGCTCAGTCATTGATTGGGAGCAATCCATGGGAAGGATGGCTTCAATACAAATGCTTTCAAATCACAGCAGCTGAAGGCTTTGGTTAACTACACTGACTGTAGATGAGAGTTTACAAGATATATTCTCATGGCAACCACACTGTGATTCACAAGCATCATCTATTCCCAGAAATTCTTGTACTGTGAAAATATCTAACTCATGAGATAGTTTCAAATGCAAAGAAAGCTGTATTAATACTTAGTGTAGTAGCACTAAAGTGGACAGGATACTTGATTGGTAGACATTTATAAACATTTGTTATCTTTGATTTCATAATTTCCTGGATTAGATGTGGTAGATTAATTGCAGGAATGACACCAGTTCCTTCCGCCTGCCCTGTATGCACATGCTTTGCAATGTGCTTTTGCGACTCCTCCCACCCTGAAGGGTAGTCTATTTTCTCCTTGAGTGTGGATTATCCTTTAAATTGTTTTGCCTAGTAGAATGTACAGAAATAATAACGTGTCTTTTCCAAATCAAAGCCTAAAGAGATCTTGTGGGCTTCTATACTCTTTTCCTCCTCTACCTTTCCATTAGAACTTTCTTGACCTAGCTTCTTAGAATACGACATTGTGTGGGAGAGTCAAGTTGGCACAGATGTCTCAGACTGAGGCCCCATACATGTGAGAAAACCCAACTAAGTAAGATCACTAAGGCCACCTAGCAAACTCACAGTTTACTACAGACACGTGAGAGAGCCCTGCCATGCCCAGCTCAAATCTGCAAAACCACCGAGTTGACCATTTGACTTGTGATCAATAATAAATTATTGCTGTTAGAAACTTCTGAGTGGTAGGGTAATTCATTACTTAGCAGTAGCTAACTAATACATAGTTATGAAACATTTAAAAGTTTATATGTCTAAGCTTTTGACAGTACTTAATGGATTTAATACTATATAATTACACACACACACACACACACATGTCATAAAGACATAAAGATCAGTGAATGGGGCTTTTAACTGCATCCTATACCTTGAAGGAAATTCAGTGCCATTGGTAGCCATGACTTCAGTTGTCAAGAGCAGTTTTCCTGTATAGCTGTTGCTTTTATCCCATTATATAACATAGTGACCAGGATAAGGCCTAGAGGCCCTGAGTCATCATGACCATTGGATGATACAGGAAAATTATTCCCTCAAATCTCTCCATAATATTGGAAGGCAACGCTTCAGAGTCCACTCAAAAGGCACTGAAAACTAACCTTTATCATCTGCTTATTTCTGGCTTCTGTAAGAGGTCTGGGAACCCAAAGGGATATAAAAGTGATCCATATCCATGGCATGGCAAATATTTCAAGTTAAATGAACAGAAAAACCATTATTATGGCATTAAAAGTCTCATTGTATTGGAAAACACAAAGGTAGTTAAACGTCTGGTCTTAGTGTAGTACTTGAAATCTCAAATTCTACTAGAACCCCTCTTTTTGTATTTCTAACTACAATAGATTTTATATTAAATGAATTAAATATTTTAAATCAAATCAGTCATATTCTATAGCTAGGCTGCGGAGTGTGATAATTAGAAAGCTGCTTTTATATCTTCATTTAATTTCTAGATAGCAATTTCCTTTGTTAGGAGACCTGCAAACTAAATTATCCGTAGTCCTTACCCATAAGCTTGAAATGACATCTGGGAAATAGGAAGTTATACACTCCCCTCCAGCAGCATCCTCCCCTATACCCATTGACATTTAAACATGGTCATCGAATTCTGGGCCCTAAAACTCTAGCACAGCCCAGGACATAATGATACTTTTATATGCTAAAGGGATGCATTTTGAGTTCTAGTTTTTTAAAGCACTGTGGAGACATGTGAAGTAGGCAAATCATAGACTGAAGGCTGCTAAAACTCCTGTCAATCACTCCCCTGCCCTTGTTCTTCAGTTCTTGCATATTGACTGACAGAATAACTGTCCTAAGGCAGAGTTCAGATCATGGAACTCCCAACTCACACGCTATCATCAATAGTAAAATCCCAAGTTCCCAAAGCCCTCTAAGATCTGGCTACAGATTCTCTCACCAGCCTTAACCCTGATGAATTCACCCATGCACCAGACACACCCAACTCTTCACTGTTCTCCCAATTGATTTAATTTTTTTTTCCATAGGTTATTGGGGAAAAGGTGGTGTTTGGTTACATGAGTAAGTTCTTTAGTGCTGATTATGAGATTTTGGTGCACCCATCACCTGAGCAGTATACACTGCACACAATTTGTAGTCTTTTAGCCCTCACCCCTTTCCCACCCTTTCCCCCGAGTCCCCAAAGTCCATTGTGTCATTCTTATGCCTTTGCATCTTCATAGCTTAGCTCCCATTTATGAGTGAGAACATACGACATTTGGTTTTCCATTCCTGAGACTTCACTTACCATAACAGTGTCCAATCTTATCCAGGTTGCTGTGAATGCCATTAATTCATTCCCTTTTATGGCTGAGTAGTATTTCATTTATCCACTCATTGATTGATGGGCATTTGGGTTGGTTCCACGTTTTTAAAATTATGAATTGTGCTGCTATAAACATGCGTGCACAAGTATCTTTTTCATATAATGACTTCTCCTCTGGATTCCATTCCACCCAGTAGTGGAATGGCTGGATCAAATGGTAGTGTTACTTTCAGTTCTTTAAAAAAGAAATCTCCACACTGTTTTCCACAGTGGTTGTTCCCACCAGCAGTACAGAAGTGTTCCCTGTTCACTGCATCCACGCCACCATCTATTATTTCAGTATTTTTTGTTACGGCCATTCGTGCAGGAGTAAGGTGTTTTCGCATGTGGTTTTGATTTGCATTTCCCTGAACATTAGTGATATTAAACATTTTTTCATACATTTGTTGACCTTTGTATATCTTCTTTTGAGAATTGTCAATTCATGTCCTTAGCCCACTTTTTGATGAGATTTTTTTTCTTGCCAATTTGTTTGAGCTCATTGTAGATTCTGGATATTAGTCCTTTGTCAGATTTATAGATTGTGAAGATTTTCTCCCACTCTGTGGATTGTCTGTTTACTCTGCTGACTGTTCCTTTTGTCAAACAAGAGCTCTTTAAATAAGTGCTAGATATTTAACTATGTTTCCATCGCATTTGCTTTTGAGTTCTTGGTCGTGAAATCCTTGCCCAAACCAATGTGCAGAAGGGTTTTTCCAATGTTATCTTCTAGAATTTTTATAGTTTCAGTCCTTGATCCACCTTGAGTTAATTTTTGTATACAGTGAGAGATTAGGATCCAGTTTCATTCCTCTGCATGTGGCTAGCCAATTATCACAGCACCATTTGTTGAATAGGATGTCTTTTCCCCACTTTATGTTTTTGTTTGCTTTGTCAAAGATCACTTAGCTATAAGTATTTGGCTTTATTTCTGGGTTCTCCATTCTGTTCCATTACTCTATATGCCTATTTTTTACCAGAACCATGCTGTTTTTGTGACTATGGCCTTATAGTATAGTCTGAAATCAGGTAATGTGATTCCTCCAGATTTGTTCTTTTTGCTTAGTCTTGCTTTGGCTATGCAGGCTCCTTTTTTGTTCCATATGAATTTTTGGATTCTTTTTCTAGTTCTGTGAAGAATGTTGGTGGTATTTTGATGGGAATTGCATTGAATTTGTAGATTGTTTTTGGCAGTATTGTCATTTTTCACAATATTGATTCTGCCCATCCATGAGCATGGAATGTGTTTCCATTTGTGTTGTCTGTTATTTCCTTCAGCAGTGTTTTGTAGTTTTCCTTGTAGAAGTCTTTCACCACCTTGGTTAGGTATATTCCTAAGTATTTTATTTTATTATTTTATTTTATTTTTTTGCAGCTATTGTAAAAAGGGTTGAGTTCTTGATTTGATTCTCAGTTTGGTCGCTGTTGGTATACAGAAGAGCTACACATTTGTGTACATTAATTTTGTATCAGGTAAATTTGCTGAATTATTTTATCAGTTCTAGGAGCTTTCTGGAGGAGTCTTTAGACTTTTGTAGGTAAACAATCATACCACCAGCAAACAGCAACAGTTTGACTTCCTCTTTACCAGTTTGGATGCTCTTTCTTTCTTTCTCTTGTCTGATTCCTCTGGCTAGAACTTCCAGTACTATGTTGAAGAGAAGTGGTCAGTATGGGCATCTTCATCTTGTTCTAGTTCTCAGAGAAAATGCTTTCACCTTTTTCTCATTCAGTATAATGTTGGCTGTGGGTCTGTCATAGATAACTTTTACTACATTAAGTTATGTCCCTTGTATGCCGATTTTGCTGAGAGTTTTAAACATAAAGGGATGCTGGATTTTGTTGAATTTTTTTCTGCGTCTATTGAGATGATCATGTAATTTTTTTTAATCTGTTTATGTGGTGTATCACATCTATTGACTTGTATATGTTATATTCTCCCTGCATCCCTGGTATGAAACCCACTTGATCATAGTGGATTATCTTTTTGATATGTTGTTAGATTTGGTTAGCTGGTATTAAGAATTTTTGCATCCAGGTTCATCAGGGATATTGTTCTGTAGTTTCCTTTTTTGGTTATGTCCTTCCTGGTTTTGATATTAGGGTGATACTGGCTTCATGGAATGATTTAGGGAGGATTCTCTCTTTCTCTATCTTGTGGAATAGTGTCAATAGGAATGGTAACAATTCTTCTTTGAATGTCTGGTAGAATTCTGCTGTGAATTCTTCTGGTCCTAGACTTTTTGTTGTTGTTGTTGTTCGTAATTTTTGTATTACCATTTCAATCTGGCTGCTTGTTATTGGTCTGTTCAGGGTATCTAAATCTTCCTAATTTAAGCTAGGAGGGTTTTATCTTTCCAGGAATTTATCTATCTCTTCTAAGTTTTCTAGTTTATGTGTGCAACGGTGTTCATAGTAGCCTTGAATTATCCTTTGCATTTCTGTGGTGTCAGATGTAATATCTCCTGTTTTGTTTCTAATTGAGCTCATTTGGATTTTCTCTCTTGGTTAATCTTGCTAATGGTCTATCAATTTTATTTATATTCTCAAAGAATCAGCTTTTTGTTTCATTTATCTTTTTTTGTTTGTTTCAATTTCATTTAGTTCTGCTGTGGTGTTAGTTATTTCTTTTCTTCTGCTGGGTTTGGGTTTCATTTGTTCTTGTTCCTCTAGCTCCTTGAGGTGTGACCTTAGATTGTTTGTGCTCTTCCAGACTTTCTGATGTAGGCCTTTGGGGCTATGAACTTTCTTTTTCGCATCGCCTTTGCTGTATCCCAGAGGTTTTGATAGGTTGTGTAACTATTATCATTCAGTTTGAATAATTTTTAAATTTCCATCATGATTTCATTTTTGACCCAATGATCACTCAGGAGCAGGTTATTTAATTTCCATGCATTTGCAGGGTATTGAGGGTTCCTTTTGGAGCTGATTTCCAATTTTATTCCACTGTGGTCTGACAGAGTGCTTGATATAATTTCAATTTTCTTAAATTTATTGAGGCTTGTTTTGTAGCCTGTCATATTGTCCATCTTGGAGAAAGTTCCTTGCACTGATCAATAAAATGTATATTCTGCAGTTGTTAGGTAGAATGTTCTGTAAATATCAGTATCTGTTAAGTCCATTTGTTCCAGCATATAGGTGTTTGTTTTGAGATGGAGTCTCACTCTGTTGCTCAGGCTAGAGTATAGTGGCACAGTCTCAGCTTACTGGAAACTGCCTCCCAGGTTCAAGCCATTCTCCTGCCTCAGCCTCCTAAGTAACTTGGATTACAGGCGCCTGCCACCACATCCCACTAATTTTTGTATTTTTAGTAGTGATGGGGTTTCACCATGTTGGTCAGGTTGGTCTTGAACTCCGGACCTCAGGTGATCTGCTTACCTCAACCTTCCAAAGTGCTGAGATTACAGGTATGAGCCACCACACCTGGCCCAGGGTATGATTTAAATCCCTTGTCACTTTGTTGACTTGCTGTCTTGGTGACCTGTCTAGTGCCATCAGTGGAGTATTGAAGTCCCTTACTATTTTTATGTTGCTGTCTATCTCAATTCTTAGATCTATTAGTAATTATTTTATAAATTTGGTAGCTCCAGTGTTAGTTGCATATATACTTAGTATTGTGATATTTTCCTGTTGTACAAGGCCTTTTATCATTATGTAATGTTCTTTTTGTCTTTTTTAACTGCCATTGATTTAAAGTTTTATCTGATATAAGAATAGCTACTCCTGTTTGCTTTTGGTGTCCATTTGCATTGAATGTCTTTTTCCACCCCATTACCTTAAGTTTATGTAAGTCCTTATGTGATAGGTGAGTCTCTTGAAGGCAGCAGACAGTTGCTTGGTGAATTCTTATCCATTCTGCAATTCACTATCTTTTAAGTGGAGCATTTAGGCCATTTATAGTCAATGTTTGTGTTGAGATCATTCCATTTATCATGCTATTTGTTGCCTGTATATCTTGGGTTTTTGGTTTTGTTTTTTTTTTAATTGTATTTTTGTTTCATAGGTCCTGTGAAATTTATTCTTTAAAGAAGTTCTGTTCTGATGTGTTTCCAGAATTTGTTTCAAGATTTAGAGCTCTTTTTAGCAGTTCTTGTAGTGCTGGCTTGGTAGTGGTGAATTCTCTCAGCATTTTTCTGAAAAAGACTATATCTTTCCTTCATTTATCCAGCTTAGTTTCACTGGATACAAAATTTTTGGCAATAATTCTTTTGTTTAAAGAGGCTGAAGATAGGACCCCAATCCATTCTGGCTTGTAGGGTTTCTGCTGAGAAATCTGCTGTTAATCTGATGGGTTTCCTTTGTAGGTTACCTGGTGCTTTTGCCTCACAGCTCTTAAGAGTCTTCCCTTTGTCTTAACTTTAGATAACTTGATGACTATGTACCTAGGTGATTTTTTTTTTTTTTTTTGCAATGAATTTCCCAGGTGTTCTTTGAGCTTCTTCTGTCTAGGTCTCTAGCAAGACTGAGAAAGTTTTTCTTGATTATTCCCCAAATATGTTTTCCAAACTTTTAGATTTCTCTTCTTCATCAGGAACACCAATTATTCTTAGGTATGGTCATTTAACATAATCCCAGACTTCTTGGAGGCTTTGTTCATTTTTTAAATTCTTTTTACCTTTGTCTTTGTTGCATTGGGTTAATTTGAAAAACTTGTCTTCAAGCTCTGAATTTCTTTCTTCTGCTTATTTGTTTCTATTGCTGAGACTTTCCAGACATTTTGCATGTCTTTAAATGCATCCATTGTTTCCTGAACTTTTCAAATTGTTTATTTATGCCATTTATTTCATTGAAAATCTCTCCCCTCATTTCTTTTATCATATTTGTTTTTTACTTCCTTAAATTGGGCTTGCCTTTCTCTGTTGCCTCTCTGATGAGCTTAATAACGGACTTTCTGAATTCTTTTTCAGTTAAATCAGGGATTTCTTCTTGGTTTGGATCCATTGCTGGTGAGCTAGTGTGATTTTCTCGGGGCATTAAAGAACTTTGTTTGGTCATATTATCAGAGTTGCTTTCTGGTTCCTTCTCATTGGGGTAAGCTCCGTCAGAAGGAAGGTCTAGTGCTCAAGGCTGTTGTTCAGAATTTTTTGTTCCCTTGGTGTTGTACTCTCTCCCTTTTCCTAATGATGTGGCTTCCTGAGAGCCAAGCTGTAGTGATTCTTATCTCTCTCCTGGATCTAGCTACCCAGCAAGTCTACCAGGCTACAGGCTGGTACTGGGGGTTGCCTGCACAGAGTCCTGTGATGTAAACTGTCTGTGGGTCTCTCAGCCATGGATACCAGCCCCTGCTCCAGTGGAAGTGGCAAGAGGGTGAAATGGACTCCATGAGGGTTGTTAGTTTTCATTGTTTAATGCACTATTTTTGTATTGGTTAGCCTCCTTCCACGAGGTAGCACTTTCAAGAGCATATCAGCTGTGGAAGTACAGAGAGGATCAAGTGGTGGGCAGAGCCCTAGAACTCCCAACAGTATATGCCCTTTGTCTTCAGCTACCAGGGTGGGTAGGAATGGACCATTAGGTAGGGGTAGGGTTAGGCATGTCTGAGCTCAGACTCTCCTAGGGCAGGTCTTGCTGCAGCTGCTGTGGGGGATAGGAGTGTGGTTCCTAGGTCAAGAGAGTTATGTTCCTAGGAGGATTATGGTTGCCTTTACTGTGTCATGCAGGTTGTCAGGGAAGTGAGGGAAAGCTGGCAGTCACAGGCCTCACCCAGCTGACACGCAATCCAAAAGTCCAGTCTCACTGCCACTGTACCCCCAACAATAGCACTGAGTCTGTTTCCAGGCAGTAGGCAAGCAGGGCTGAAAACTTGCCCCAGGCTACCTGCCTCACAGCTGCAAAAACAAGTAGGGCTTTTGCACCTCCCTGCCTGTGGAATCTGCACACCCAGTTCACACCCTCCCCCAAGTTCTGGCCAGGAGAATTCTTGATCAATTCAAACTGTTACAAAGGTCCCTTCTCCCTGTAGTCTTTTCCCAGTGCCTCTGGCAGTCTTGCCCAAGGACCCAGTATTTGAGGCATCTCCCAGGTCCTGTAGGAGCATTCTGCTTCCTTCCGAAAGTCCCTGGGTCCTCTCAGCTTTCCTGACTTACTCCTGAGTCATTCTGGAGCAAAAGTTCACAGTGCGAGCCTCCACATGCTGCTCTGTCCATCCAAGTGAGAGCTGCAATTTAATCCTGCCTCCTGTCCACCATGATCCCAATTGATTTTTGAACTTCCCATTCTGCCTAAGATAATCCTACTGCCCACTGAGAATGCCTTCTCAACTATTTCCGTTTATAGAAATACTGGAATTTTCCACAGCCTCACTCAACAGCTTCAACACAAATAATAAGTCATTTGCGAATATGTCTATTTCACCTAATTCACCATAAACTCCTTGTGCTTAAGATACATCCATTTCATTCTGGAATATTCCATAATATCTGGATTTGTGACCCAAAATTACAGGTATAATAGTAATAACAATAATCATAATGTAATAATGTATATATGAATATGCATGAAATATATATGTGTTTGTTTGTATATGTCTGTATATATTCTGATTGACTATCAGGATTCAAGATAAGATCACATCTCTTTTAATATTTGTCAATATAAATACAATCCTATAATACACTATTTAAAAATTTCTTCTTATTTCTTTCTCCCTTTCCCTCAACATACCTGGATAGTTCTGCATGCCCACATGACAACTCAGTGCAAGAGGCAAGTCTTGGACACAAAGACCTCATCAAGGAAGAACCGAAAAACTTTCCAGTTCCCTATTGCAATTGCTGCTGTCATTGCTAGAGACAGAAAGTAAAGGAGACCACTCTTTTTGTGAGTCAAATCAACCATTCTTTCCAATTATTTACATAGAGAAATTTTGCAAAGTTGTAGCTTTTTTGTTGAAGCTTATTCTTCTAAATAAAAGTGGTCAGAGTGTTTTTTCACAGAGGGTTCCCTAATTCTACTACAAATTTGTTCACTTTTTTCTCACTGATTTCATATCTGAACCCAGCAAAGGTCACAGGGAGAGAGAAATAATCTCTGTTAGGACAAAGAAATACACAGTTGCATTCTTTCTCCAGAATGCATTGGCATACCTAATAAATATTTCTCAAGTTGCATTCTTCCAAAGATTTAATGTTTCACCTGCTGTAAATAAAGGCAACTGATAATTTGTAAGCAAAATATCCTCTTACTTTAAAAAAAATGAAAGCAATAAAGAAAAAAAGGGAAATGATAGGAAAGCCAATAGAAATACAACTGATTATAATTTCTCAATTTCTTTGAGTTCTGTTATGTGAGATATATTAGCCATTTTTTAAACATATTTTATCTTCTAATTCTCACAACAACCCTATTATGCTCTAGTGCTTGAAATATTGAAGGATCAAGCATGAACAATGTTCTCCACTGAAGAGTTGAACTTAGACCTGTCTGACTCCACTGTTTCTGTTCTAGCAAACTCAACTGCCCTGTTACAGCAGTGCATTAATTAAACTGAATGGAATGAAACTAGTTTCACACTGCTTTCAAGATGGTAAGCCTACTTTATCCAAATTATTATCATACTTTTTCATACATTGATAAAGATATACAGAAGAAAATTGTATTAAGTATCTGTTCAGGGAAGTTTTCTAGGATTAATTAAACTGGCTCTCTCTCTCGTCTCAGCATGTTTGCACTAACATCTGTTGCATGGCATCCATGCACACTTTCTTCCTGTACTGTACCACCAGGATCTGAAGAGGCAGCAAAATTATTCTTCTACTAAAAGCAACTCAGATATTTCACAATATTGAATCACTGCATTTTGCTTTTTTTGAAAATAACCATTTTCTGCTGTAACATTTTATAGTGACTGCAATTGTCATATAACCATCATTATAAGCATGCTGCATTCACAGATCTCTTTTGAAACCAGTATTCTTTTTATTCAGATTTTTTTCTCCTCTTACTCCTCTCATTTCCTGCATATGACTATTTTGCGAAATTGTATTTGGATTCATAAACTATGTTCTTGGACTCAGTAGTTTAAAAAAATGATGGAAAAACACGTGCTTCTATCTCCTATATTGCTAGAAGCTCTATCAAGTTTTGTTGATCTTGATAGATAGCCTTATGACCTTGTCTTGTGATTATCTCTTTCACCCAGTATAACAACCAATGAAGTACCTTCTTGCCTCTAAATATTCAGAGCAGTGAACATACATTGAGAAGCACTCATCCTGGACAAAAACCCTGAATAATCTGATTAAAAGAAGAACAAACCTCTTGTCCTTTTCCATCACATAGATCATAAAGCTAAAAATAGCATAAGGCGGTAAAAATATTCATGCATATGTCATATGCCTGGAAATGAATCAGATCGGTATGTAAACAGGGAATTGGAAATAAATAGAAGGTGAGTGATGTGGTTAGGCTTTGTGTCCACACCCAAATCTCATCTTGAATTGTAATCCCCATAATCCCCTCGTGTCCACGGAGAGACTAGGTGGAGATAATTGAATCATGGGGTCAATTTCCCCCATATGTTTTCATGATAGCTGGTGAGTTCTCTGGAGATCTGATGGTTTTATAAGGGGTTTTCCCCCTTCACTCAGCACTTCTCCATTCTGCCATTTTGTGAAGAAGGTGCCTTGCTTTCCCTTCACCTTCTGCCATGACTGTAAATTTCCTGAGACCTCCCCAGCCATATGGAACTGTGAGTCAATTAAGCCTCTTTCATTTTTAAATTATCCAGTCTTGGGGATTTCTTCATAGCAGTGTGAGAATAAACTAACACAGTAAATTGGTATCAGCAGTGGGGTGCTGCTGTAAAGATACCCAAAAATGTGGAAGTGACTTTGGAACTGGGTAACAGCAGAGGTTGAAACAGTTTGAAAGGTTCAGAAAAAGACAGGAAAATGTGGGAAAGTGTGGAACTTCCTAGACACTTGTTGAATGGTTTTGACAAAAAGCTGATAGTTATATGGACAATGAAGTCCAGGCTGAGGTGGTCTCAAATGGAGATGAGGTACTTCTTGGGAATTAGAGCATAGGTGACTCTTGTTATGCTTTAGGAAAGAGACTGGCAGCAATATTCCCCTGCCTCAGAGATATGTGGAACTTTAAACTTGAGAGAGATGGTTTAGGGTATCTGGTGGAAGAAATTTCTAAGCAGCAAAGCATTCAAAAGGAAGCAGAGCATAAAATTTGGAAAATTTGCAGCCTGACAATGCAGTAGAAAAGAAAAACCCATTTTCTGGGGAGAAATTCAAGCCTGCTGCAGAAATTTGCATAAGTAACAGGAACTGAATGTTAATCGCCAAGACAATTAGGAAAATGTCTCCAGGGCACCTTAGAGACCTTCATGGCAGCCCCTCCAATCACAGGCGTGGAGGCTTAGAAGGGAAAAATGATTTCATGGCCTGGGCCCAGGGCCCCTGTCTCTATGCAGCCTCAGGACATGGTGCCCTGGCCCAGTTGCTTCAACTCCAGCCTTGGCTAAAAAGGGGCAAGTTACAGCTTGGACCATTGCTTCAGCGGGTGCAAGCTCCAAGCCTTGGCAGCTTCCATGTGGTGTTGAGCCCATGGTTGCACAGAAGTTAAGAATTGAGGTTTAGGAACCTCTGCCTAGATTTTGGAGGATGTAGCTAAATACCTGGATGTCCAGGCAGAAGTTTGCTGCAGGGGTGGAGTTCTCATGGAGAACCTCTGCTAGGACAGTGAGGGAAAAAAAATGTGGGGTCAGAGCCCCTAAACAGAGTCCCCACTGGGGCACTGCCCAGTGGAGTTGTGAGAAGAGGGCCACTGTCCTCCAGACCCCAGAATGGTAGATCCACCAACAGCTTGCACTGTAGACCTGAAAAAGCCACAGACAATGCCAGCCCATGAAAGGAGCCAGGAGGGTGGTTGTACCCTGCAAAGACACAGGGGTGGAGCTTCCCAAGACCACTGGGACTCACTTCTTGCATCGGCATGACCTGAAGACATGGAATCAAAGGAGATCATTTCAGAACTTTAAGATATGACTGCCATGCTGGATTTTGCACTTGCATGGGTCCTGTAGCCCCTTCATTTCGGCCAATTTCTCCCATATGGGATGGGCATATTAACCCAATGCCTGTACCCCCATTGTGTTTAGGAAGCAACTAAGTTGCTTTTGATTTTACAGGCTTTTAGGCAGAAGAAACTTGCCTTTTCTCAGATGAGACTACTTTGGGGGAGTGTTGAGAAGACATGATTGGTTTTGAAATGTGAAAGGGATGAGATCTGAGAGGGGTCAGAGGCAGAATAATATGGTTAGGCTTTGTGTTCCCACTCAAATCTCATCTTGAAATATAATCCCCATAATCCCCATGTTTCAAGGGAGGGACCAAGTGGAGATAATTGAATCAAGGGAGTGGTTGCCCCCACACTGTTCTTGTGATAGTTCATGAGTTCTCTCGAAATCTGATGGTTTCATAAGGAGCTCTTCTTCCTTCACTCAGCAGTTCTCCTTCCTGATGACTTGTGAAGAAAGTGCCTTGCTTTTCTCCTTTGCCTTCCACCATGATTATAAGTTTTCTTGAGGCCTCTCCAGCCATGCAGAACTGTGAGTCAATTAAACCTCTTTCCTTTATAAATTACCCAGTCTCAGGTATTTCTTCATAGCAATGTAAGAATGGACTAATAGAGTGACTCATGGTTATTGTCATGGGTTTATTAGCACATGATTTTTTGAGGTTCAGACATGTCTTATAAATCTGTCTGTCATGCTTGCAAAACATGCACGAGCGGGGTAGGGAGGTTATTTATGTATTTATTTTGTTTTATTTCACGAGATGTTACCATTTATGCCTTTCCAACAGCAAAAATACAAATGGAAATATTTTATTTCCAAAATATGTGAACATTTGCTTTGAGATTTGTAACGTGAACTGCTTCACTCAGTTTGAAATACTGTGTTCTCCACATCTATTGCTCTTCATTGCTCTTTTATATAACAAGATACAATGAATGGGAAAAACACATAGCTGGCTGTCAGAATGACCTGCCACTTACCAAGTATACCATAGAGCAAGTTTCTTAACCTTCCAAGCTTCAGTTTTCTCACCTTATAAATTGATATAATAATATCTACCCTGAAGTGTGGGTGGAAAGATTAAATAGATAATATATTTAAAGCACGCAAAAAATCCTCCAGCTCATAGAGAGTTCCCAATAATGGTAGTTAGTAGTATCCCTAATTGCCTCTAAAGTTCTTTTCCAAAATATAAATGGTCAATAACTATCTAAAACTTAGTTTTGGAAAGATCAACATGTATTATTCATGCCTGGAACTACATTTTCTGAACTGTAATTGCCACTGGTCAAGTACATCTCAAATTGACTGAGTGAAATTTCAGTGATGAGGATTTTGTGATGATTCAAGTGCAACAAGATGACTGTAGGGTTGCTGAGGGGAGGAAGCCTCTTTCTGCTCCACTGTCCCTAAATCAGTCACTTCAAATTAACTGGCCATGCTTCCCCTGCATATAAACTGGCGCTCTCTCTCGTCTCAGCATGTTTGCACTGACATCTGTTGCATGGCATCCATACACGCTTTCTTCCCCTACTATACCACCAAGGTCTGAAGAGGCAGCAAAATTATCCTTCTACTAAAAGCAACTCAGATTAACTGGCCATGCTTCCCCTGAATATAGGTATGGTTAAAGGGATATTGTCCTTTTATGTCCTGTTAGGTTATGCTGTGCTGGGGAGGGAGGGATTGCTGTGTTAAACAAGGTAAACAGTGAAGGCCTCAGTGTTAAAATACTATTTGAGCAAAACATGAAAATGTGAAAAAGTTATTCACATGCATAAAATGAAGGAAAGTATTCCAGGCTGAGGGACCAGCCAGTGCTAAACACCCAAGGCATTATGTTTGTTCTGGTCAGAGATTAGTTAAGGACAGCTTGGTTTGAGCCATGTGGTCAGACTGAGTCTGAGAGGGAGCAGAGCCTTTCTTTTGCTCTTGCAGGGTCTTCTCAGAGCCCTGACTTTTATTTTACAGGAGGTGGGGAGCCACTAGACATTTCAAGCAGAAGACGATCAATATCTAAAGTGTCATTTAAAGGAACCACTATAGCATCTCTGTGGATGGACAGTAGGATAGAAGAATGGAGGCAGGGAGACCAGGTTAAGAGATTATTGGCAAAAGCCCAGGCAAAAAGTAGATTGGTGACAGGGGAAGTGATGGAAACATCTTTGAGTTCTGGTTATATTCTAAAGGCAGAGGTGACAAGACTTGTGAACACATAGGATGCAGGATATACTTAAATTGTGGTTAGATAAACATTATTGATTTGAGCAACAAGAAGGAAAATATAATCATTTTCTTAGATGGGAAGGCTGATGAAAAGTTTGGAGGGAAGGTCAAGAGTTCAATTTGGGACACGTTGATTTTGGGATTTCTATTAGACATCCAAGTTTTTAATAAGAAATTAGATATTCAAATCTGGATTTTAGGGGAGAGGTATAGGCTAGACACACAAATTTAGGCATCAACAGCATATCAATGATATGTAAAACATTGAGAATGGTAAGATCTATGGGAGTTATAAGTGCAAGGAGAATTGTTCCCTGGTATACTCTAACATTTAGGGGTTGAAGAACAAAGAAAGTAAATTTATAAAGTGGCTGATGACAGAGACATTAAGCTAAAAGTTTCACTGTGTCACAAAAGCCAGGTAAAAACATGTATATCCAAGGAGAAGGCATGATAACTGAATCAAATTCTGCCATAAGTCAAGGAATATGTGGACTGAATTCACCACTGGATTTAGCAATACGGAGGTAATTATTGACAATAAGAACAGTTTCAGCAAACTATTAGAGTAGAAACTAGTTTTACAAAGGATTCAAAAGAAAATAGGAGAAAATGAATCAGAAAAAGCAAACATTAACAACTCTCTCTAGGCAGTTTGATGCAAAGGAAGGCTAAAAATTAAGATCAGGGCTCGAGTAGAATGTGAAGTCAAAAAAGGATTTATTGTTTGCTTTGCTGTTGTGATGGTTGTTTTTTGTTGTTATTTTGGGGAATGTTGTTGTTTTGTTTTTCAAACAGATAATAATCTCTCCCTTTCCCTTTCTTTCCTTATGCCCTGAGGGTAGACATGGACATATTGTTGAGTTGGAATTTGAATTGAATTGATGCAAGCTCATTCAAAAAGTTTTTCACAAGTAAAATCTTTATGAAAATCTTTCTTTGCAACTTGTTTTTAGCTGAAAACATTTCCTGATTCCCATGTGAAGGGAAAGCCATTATGATATAAAATATTCTAAGATTTTATTTGGCAGTGGGATCTGTCTTAAGTATCACAGAAACCATGAATATCTCCTTGTTATCTATATTGATTAAACAATGTTTCTAGAATCTTTTTGTTACTATTTTAGAATCCTCAGGATGAGAAAATGCTTATTCCAGTTAGGAGCAATAATTGCCCCTTTAATCTCAGCCTTCTTGTCATCAGATCTTAGGGGGCTTCCTATTCCTGAGGACTTGGAAGTGCTGACATTCATATAGCCAAATCTGACCCTGTTGTTTACTGCTTAAAAGAAAAAAAAGTCATTCAAACTGTGTTGCAGCAATTGCAGTGGGATTCCCTGGACTCATAAACGAAGAAAAAAGATTAAGGTAATTTTTCAGTGGTGCCCAGCTAGCTCACCAGAATTTTAGACTATTACTAGAAGCAATGAATAGAATTTAGATAAATTGACAGCACATTTTATTACTTAGATATTTCAGTGTAGACACAAAAATTATTTCAATATTCCCAAATTTTATGATAGTAGTTGTACTTGTGTTTGTATATACATAATATTGTAAATGAAATAAATAATTTAATTATATAATGTAATAAGTATATAAATTTATGAAGTATGGGCATAAAATGTAGTTGTTATTTCTATGAAAATTAAGCTGAATCGTTTGCAAAGACTCAATAAATATAAATCACTAAAAAAATTCTGTAAAATTAAGCATGGTAATATGTCTTCAAATGATTTGGAAAAAAAAATCACAAAAACTGCATTCTCCTTCCCCTTCCCCTTCCCCTTCCCCTTCCCCTCCTTCTCCTTCTCCTTCTCCTTCTCCTTCTCCTTCTCCTTCTTCTTTTGAGTCAGGGTCTTGCTCTCTTGCCCAGCCTGGAGTACAGTGACATGATCTCTCACTGCAGCCTCACCCTCCTGGGCTCCAGTGTTCCTCCCATGTCAGCCTCTCAAGTAGCTGGAACAATAGGTGCATGCCA
>NW_012115444.1:1913841-1929463 GCF_000951035.1 Colobus angolensis palliatus
GATCTCTTGACCTCATGATCTACCTGCCTTGGCCTCCCAAAGTGCTGAGATTACAGGCGTGAACCACCACACCCAGTCCACTCTGCAGTCAACTTTCTTTGCTAGTATTTTTAAGTTCTTAATTCCACTGTAAAGGAAAATAATAAAGAATGCATCAATTATGTATATGTGGTTTATAAAAAGACAATTTTAATCTTCAGTTATAAGTCCCAGATATAAAGAATCCTTGCCTCATTATCAAAAAATTGGTGAATGAATATACACTTACATGTTTTTAGATGTAAACAAATTAATTTCTACGTGTATTCATTTCTATGATTTCCTGCTTTAATAATTTTTTTACTGACCATATACCTGCTTTAATAATGTCAGAAGTTTTTATTCTATTTTTTAAATATTCTATTTTTAAATATTCATGTGTTTTAAAAATATGGATAATTCAATCTTTATGTTAAATTTTGCATTAAATTCTGATCAAACAACCTTGTATTCCAAGTATTTTTGTGTATTATACAAGTCTTAGGATGATATTCAAAATATTTAACAACCAGTTTGACAGGGGCCAAACCAGCTAAAATAGACTAATGGCCAATTAGAATTTAGGTCAGTTATACACGACCTGAATGAATAGGTGCATACCAATACACACAGTCATTATTTTAATAACTCAATCACTTTTCAAATAGATAGGCTGTATTTTACTTCATCACAGGACTACTCTTAGATTTGAAGATTCTTTGATTTTTCTCTGATATTAATAATTTTGCAACAAACATGCATACTAATCACCTTCTTTCACACTTCTGAATAGAAAATTTATTCCTCATGACAAAAGAAGGAAGAGATGAAGAGAGGAAGATAACACTTATTGCCTATTATTGGCTAGCCTTCTTGCCTGCTTGCCTGCCTTCTCACTTGTTTAGTTATTTACTGAATTATTTGCTTAGGAAAGTATTTAAAGCACAGCAAGTGTGAGTGATACAAATAAATCTCTTCACTTTATTTCAATTTAATTATATTCTAAAATCTGGATTCATGCATTAAGCAGCTACACTTTCCAAAATTCTCCAAGCAGTTCTTCATACCTCACATTTATTTGACTTTGAAGAATAAGAAAAATGAAGTAAAAGCAATATTATTTTTCCTTAAAATCCAAAGAACATTATTCATATTACTTAGTATTCCTGCTTCTGTGCTTAAATTTTGTGTGAAACTAAATATATTCACTTTTGAAAGCACTAATGTTGGCATTATGCCAAAAGGTACCTCATGCCAACCCAGAGGATTATCTGAAAATTCTGCTTCTGAAAGAACTTAATATTTTGAAATTGATAATCTCCCAGAATGTACCAAAATGCTCCTGATTGCTGTTCAATGCATAAGTAACATTTAAAACTGCATCCCTAAAACACTTAGATCCTCACGAATTATAAACTATGTGTGTGTGTAGGGTGGGGGTGTATTTTTCCTTCTGAGCATCCTTAATTCGGAGTAACATGTGATAGTAAGTATCTCATTACTTTTGAATATGTTGATGCAAAAGATTAAGACATGGACTTTTTGAAAGCTCATAAATTTTGCACTTCCTTTGAAAGTTTGTGCAAGAAGTACTTTTTATTTTTAAAAGTTTTCATCCTGAGAATTTATAAACTAAATAAGAAGAAAAATGTTCACCAATCTCTTAGCCTTGCACAGCACACTAATTCTAATATGGCAGATATGGAAACCCAGGAGTCAACAAATTCCAGGACTTAGAGGTACTTTATATAACTGTATAGTCCATCATTATGTTCTTAATGAATAAATTTATGTCTAGAGACTCCAAAGCAGTTATTCATAGTGACACAACAAATGACTTATATGTCAAACTTATTTTCACTACAATGTGCCATATGGATCCTGTGACTATTTTCCTAATGTAATCAACTGAAAAATTAAAATAAACCATCAAATATATTATCTCTCAATAATGTTGAACTATTGATATGAATTTTTTTCCCTCACTTAACTTACCGGTTGTTTCAGCATTCTGGAGAAAAACAAACCAACCAACCCATAGTACCAAGCTGTAAACAACAGGCTGAGCTCTGGTTTCCCATTCCCAGGCTTCTTGATTGAATTCTCCAATTCTCCTTTCCCTACGACTATGCTGGGGGGTGGGCAGGGGAGGGGGCAGGAATTGAATTCTGTGCTGCAGATTGGAGATCTACATAGCATATACCAAGGAATAAGAAATTTGATTTCAACTGCATTGAGAGTACATATGATGCTATGGTTCTCATTTACCTGTAACCTCTGTTAAAAGCAATGGGAGGTCTAATAGGCTAGGTAATTTTTTTTTTTTTTTGAGATGGAGTCTCGCTCTGTCACCCAGGCTGGAGTGCAGTGGCCGGATCTCAGCTCACTGCAAGCTGCGCCTCCTGGGTTTACGCCATTCTCCTGCCTCAGCCTCCCGAGTAGCTGGGACTACAGGTGCCCGCCACCTCGCCCGGCTAATTTTTTGTATTTTTTAGTAGAGACGGGGTTTCACCGGGTTAGCCAGGATGGTCTCGATCTCCTGACCTCGTGATCCGCCCGTCTCGGCCTCCCAAAGTGCTGGGATTACAGGCTTGAGCCACCGCGCCCGGCCTAGGCTAGGTAATTAATGGATGTGAATAGATTCAAATGGATAACAGTGAAATAGCCAAATAAAGCTTTCTTGAAAGTTTTGTATATCGATGTGCTCTCCATGATGAACTAAAGAAAGATGCTTTTCATGCTTTTCAATAGACAAAAGTTTTGCCCACCTCACACCCCAAGAGTCTTCAATTTATTTTGAGTGAATTTCTGATGTCCAGTATTACATTACTCCCATCTCATAGCAAAGCATGAAGTGTTTCTTCTTTCTTATCTGTCATCAGTACAGTTTTCCTAGGTTCTTACCTAAGCAAAAAGAGGCATGAATTGAAGTGATTGGCATTTCAAAAAATTAGAGACATCACACCAAACTGTAAGGTACCTTGTAAGCGATGGAAGTCACCTCAAATACAGAAATACACTAGCAATTTTGTCCCTTGTCACGAGTACTTAGTTTTCAAAATGAAATCTTGAAGACTCCTTGTACCCTGCATGACCCTTCATTTTTAGGGTTGTGCTGGCACATCATTTCAAGCCATCGAGCTAAGCTGTATAATATTATAATTACACTGTCACATAAGAAGATTTCACGTGAAATTAATGAAACACCATTCACCTCAGACAAGAGCTGTGGAAGCTTAGAGCACTCTCCTGGGGTGCCTTTTTCTATACCAAATCTGTCTTAAGGGAAAAAAGGAAAACCTCAAACTAGAATGCAAAATACAATTCAAGGAACTAATCTTGCTAAATGTTTCTCTCTCTTTTGTTTGTTTTCTTTAGTTTGGGGATATTAAATTTCCTATACTCCCTCATAAACAGAAGACTGTCTAATTAAAATCAATGAAAAACTATAAAGGGAAAAATAAAAACAAAGAAACATAAAAATTCCATATCTTGAAAATATTCAGTGTCCTTCACTGGCATCCTTCATTGGTGTAATTACAAAGTAGAAAAACAAGTAATTAATTATTTTGGGATCCCAATACTCAATGTGCTCTCTCCAGATATAGCACAGAATATATATATGTGGAGGGAGAGAGAGAGAGAGAGACAGTGTCAAGTTTCATGTATGAAATTTAATTAACTATATCTAGCTACAGGATGCAGGAAAACAAATGCACACCAACATCAAACAAACAGTTAAATTTTAATGATGGATTAAATTATTTTATTCTTTCCACACAAGCCTTTTGGACATCAGCTTTAAGTCAACAAAGTAGGAAGAATATGCAAAAAAGCATTTGCCCTTTTTAACTTTCCCAGCCTTTTTGTTTGGTTCTGACATTTGTCTCCCACATTCTTTTGTTTACTACCTCAATATTTTCTGCACATTGCATTTCCAAACACATACCCATTAGACTGTATTCATATATTTACATTACATGAATGAATGTGGAAGTTTTAAAAGGACTCCGTGATGCAGAGTCTGATTGAGTGTCCCACAGTCAGCAAGCAAGTTCAGATGGTGAGTAATTTCTCTCCTACTGCCATCAGCATCATGCTCTCGGTAGACTCCAAGTTTCTCCGTTTGCATGAACCAATGACTGTATGGTCACCTCTCTACCTCTGTCTTTCTGATACTGATGCAAACTTATTCCACAAATACCAGACAATTATTATGGAGCTCTTATTTTATGTTAGATATTTGGACCACTCTTCTACTTTATTAACAATATAATTTATTTATCTATACACCTATATTTAATACAAATTTCTTGCCCTCCTAAGTGACAGACACAGCTAAACACTAGGAATACAAAGCTGAACAAGATCATTCCCTTTGCCCTCAAAAAGCTTAGAGTATAATAGAGTATTTGACAACATATATATATTTTTTAGTATAAAGGCCAATTTTAAATACCTTTTTTTTTTTTTTTTTGAGACAGGATCTCACTCTGTCACTTAGGCTGGGTACCATGGCACAATCATGGCTAACTGTAGCCTCAACCTTCTGGGCTCAAGAGATCCTCCCACCTAATGCTCTCAAGTAGTTAAGACTACAGGCACACAACATCATGCCTGGCTATTTTGTATTTTTTGTAGAGACAGATTCTTACTGTATTACCTAGGCTTGAACTTCTGGCCTCAAGCAATGCTCCCACTTCACTTCAGCCTCCCAAAGTGCCAGGATTATAGGTATAAGTTATTGCATCTGGCCTAAATATCAAATAATTTTGAGTGCCATCCTCCACATCAGAATACTTGCTTTTCTTACAAAAGGAAGTATAAACAAAGTAAAGTGACTATGAAATCATTCAATCTCTTTAAATTAATTGTTATATAATTTATTATAGTATCTATGTACACGTTTTAAAAACAAAAGAATAAAAATGTATGAGAAATATCATTTATCTTATTTGTGAAAAGGGTTAGGAGCTGTGTTATTAAAATTGGATTAGAATCCTAGTTGAGCCATCTACTTATCAAGTGACCTTAAACAAAGGCTTTAAAACTCTCTTTTCAACACTCTTTAAAACTTTTTTTAATCAAAGAAAAATGAGCAAAATAGTGGTATCTATAGTATATTGTGCCAAGACTAGCTCAGTCATGGAGACCCTAACCCAGCAATGCTGGGTTTTAAAGGAATTAAAGACACACACACTGAAGTATAGAGTGTAGAGTGGGAAATTAGAGGACTGACAGCCTTGAGAGCTGACAGCCACAAACAGAGTTTTATCCACATGTTTACTGACAGCAAGCCAGTGATAAGTATTGTTTCTATAGATTATAGATTAACTAAAAGCATTCTTTTACGGGGAAACAAAGGTATGGGCTTTGGCTAGTTATCTGCAGCAGGAACATGTCCTTAAGGCACAGCTCGCTCATGCTATTGTTTGTGGTTTAGGAACGCCTTAAGCAGTTTTCCACCCTGGGTGGGCCAGGTGTTCCTTGCCCTTATCCTGGTAAACCCACAACCTTCCAGCATGGGCATCATGGCCATCACGAACATGTCACAGTGCTGTAGAGATTTTGTTTCTGGCCAGTTTTGGGGCCAGTTTATGGCCAGATGGGGAGGCCTGTTCCCTAGAATATAGTATATTATAAGAGACATACAGTGGCTATAGGATTAATGAGAGCCATAAATTCCACTCAGACATCTTGTAGGTCTGACACCATGCCATGCAGTGCACCCTGACCTGGTGGTTTCCATCCCTAACAAGGGGATTTCCAAGAGACAAGACCACTTCAGCACAGATGCAACTCTCACAAACTTTAATTCAAAGTTTACCCTTACAAGAATAGCTTGAACTCCCTTTATGAAAGAAACACCTAGTAACTGATGTTCACTGAGTACAAGTAGAAGAAAGGTGGAAGAATTCCCCAAACTCTGAGAATGGTCTCTAGATGGAGATCCCCAGTCAGGTGGTTACCTGATGCTAACTGAATCTGGCCCCTGCCACCAGCCTGCTCCTGCTGTTTGTCTTCTAAGAATGCTGTCAGAATAAACCACTTGAACGTTAGACGGTATTTAAGACTCATCTTTGAGATAAATTTGACCCAAAGGAGAGAAGTCATCCTGGGGAAACTGATTAAGTAGGATCACTCGAGAGCCCCAAAAGCAACATAGCATATTGTCAGGATCAAGCAAAATGACATATGCAAATAACTAGGAGAGTGCCTAGTATACATTGCTTTTAATACTTGATATTTTTTAAATTTTCCATTATTATGTCTACAGACAATGGCTGAGAAATATTTGAGAGTCTAGTGAACAAGGAATTGGTACAAGGTTTTTTCCTCCATTTGGGCTCAGAGGCAAAAGGCATGTATCTGAAGGAAAGATAGCAGCCTGCAAAGAGCCTGTGGTGGATGATGACTTTGCCAACAGTAGACATCCGTAATGGGAGAGGATGAGCTCACAGTAATCCCTGGGAGAACATGGACTGTGCATTTTCACTGTTGCCTAGAGCACATTTTAGGCACTCAATAAATACTTGATGTATTCATTAATTATTGACAACATTTGAGGAGAAAGTGAAGGGAAGAAAAATCATTTCAAATCCTGTAACTGTGGATGAAGAACTAAAAAAAAATGATTTTTATCTAAATCTGGTACACATACAGGAACCGGATTTTTCCCACTATGTAGAGCAAAATTCAGACTACTTCCCCAAATTTCTCATTTCTCAGCTTTAGTCCAGTTTTGACTGTGCCACTTGTCCCCACCCATAAAATTTTAATACCTGTGTCTTTCTTCAGTTTCTTCTTATTCATTCATACCACCAACTTAGTTCAAAGAAACCGTAAGCTTGAGTTTAGCAGGGCAATCTTAAAAAAATACAACTCTATCAATTGAACTGCCAGCCAGTACACAAATTCACAAAAGGAGAAAAAAAGCAAAAACAAAAAGCCCCACAAAAGGCAAAAAATACTAAACAGCCTACTCACCAGAGAAGGGCAGGCCCGAAAGGTAAGATCTTAAATCTTAAAATATGGATGAACTCATTATATTAAAAATATATGAATACTGTGAAGTAGAGGTAAAATGGGATTCATTTTCGGTAACAATGCACTATGACCCTAATGTTCCCATTTCTACTTCATTTTCCCGGAACACACAACAAACGGCACTTAAAAATGCATTTAACTCCTCTTCAGAGAATATTAAACTTTTAAAGCGTTAAAGAGTGCCTGCCAACGAAAAGGAACTCATCTACAACTTGAAGATTAGTAGTTGTCTTCCCATTGAATTCTAAGAAGCAAATTTTCACTTCTTTTCAGTCATATTGCATTCAGCATACCTGTGAATTAATTCACCACAGTATCTCACATTTACATTTCGAGTAGGAATAACATTATTTCCTTCTGTAGTCAGTGAGGAGAGAGTTACAGTAAGAATTTCTCTTATTCATCCCATCCCCCCATTTGGTACAAAGGTCATTAGAAGGTCATCTGCTGAAGCTACAACTGGCAAGAATCTGAAGAAAATAAATGCGTTTAATATTCTGCAATACCAGCTTCCCAAAATATTGTTAATTAAAATGAATACATTTCCTAATGTCCTTTTCAAGGATTTCTCTTATTGTCACTCAAAGTCATCAGGATAACTTACAAATCCAATGAACTCTGAGGTGTATCCTCTAGAAACATGAGTGGAACAAAACTTGTACACTGAAGAGTGCTGGTCCAGAGAAAGCAAATAAAGAGCTTGACTTAGTCTATGACTGAGACGTTTTATAAGGTGGAGCATCCTGACTCAATAAATCCCATTATTGACAGGAAAATTTGTCAAATAAATTAGAATGTTGCTGGACAGAGTCTGTATCAGTATATTTTAAAAGCTCCTCGGGAAATTCTAGTACCTGTCTCTTTGCAAGTTATCAGCAGTAGTATTGTTAAAGGGAACCATTTATTAAAGCTCACTATGAACTAGGCACTGTCTTGAGAAATATATATATATATATATATATCTCATATATATATATGCATTATAATGCTTAACCTTTAAACAAGTCTGTAAGACATATATCATTTTCCTTATTTTATGGGCATGGAAACCAAGCCTCTGAGGGATTAGCTAATTTGACTAAGATCACATGAATTGTAAAAGACTATATTAAAATTAAAATCTAGTATTGCTTGATTCCAAAGCCTGTGTTTTTAACTCTGTGAAACTATCTTTCATCCTTTGTTTGCCCATTTTATTGTCAAGTTTGTTAAGCTGAGAACTGTTTCCCAGAAATTTTTTCTCTCTGGCTCTGGGTTAGAGTTAGCCAAAAGAGGAACTCATGTGAGATTTGAGAGAGAAGGGAAAGGATGGAAGCAAAATAGCATATATTACTCTCTGAATATCTTTGTAAGTCTTTAGATGTGTGTGCCCTGTGCATTCTGTCTTGAAGACTTCTCCTCCAGCCCCTTTTCCTCAACCCAATTCAACTTGGCTTTTCAGGTCATACAGTCAGTGACCAGCAGTGTACAAATTTCCAGTGGCTCTATACTGTTGTCCACACTTGGAAATGTCAGTTTTTTTCATTTTAGTTATTCCCATGTGTAATAAAGGTATCTAATTGTTGTTTGAATTAGGATACCTGTGGTAATTGCTGTAATTGAACCATTTTCTCTCCTACTGGACATTTGAATATTGTTTTCTATTAAATGCCTGCTCTTTTGCTGAGTTTCCTAATTTTTTTTCCATGTTGGCTTGTAAGACATCTTTTATAATGTGAATAAGAGCTCTTTTCTGTTTATATATGCTATAAATATCTCTTCTGCCCTTTATAAAGCTGTTAATTTTATAAAGTCACGTTTATCAATTTTTGTGTTTTTTTTGAGACGGAGTCTCGCTCTGTCACCCAGGCTGGAGTGCAATGGCATGATCTCAGCTCACTGCAACCTCCACATCCCAAGTTCAAGCAATTCTCCTGCCTCTGCCTCCCGAGTAGCTGTGATTACAGACAAGCACCAACACATCCAGCTAATTTTTTGTACTTTTAGTAGAGATGGGGTTTCACCATGTTGGCCAAGCTGGTCTTGAACTCTTGACCTCAAGTGATCCACCTGCCTCAGTCTCCCAAAGTGCTGGGATTACAGGCATGGCCTATCAATCTTTTTATATTAAAGCTTTTGCCTTTTCTATCCCAAGTCATACCTGTATTATCTTCTTGAGGATTTACTGTTTTATTTTGCACATTTAAGTCTACAATCCTAGGACTGATTTTTTCTTGTGTATTGTGAAACAGGAGTCAAATTACATTTTATTTCTTATATGTTCAAATATCAAAAAGCCTGTTTTGTCCCCAGAGCTCTTTAGTACCAACTTTTTTATGAGGTAAGTTTCAACATACGCTTAGGGCTCTTTCTGAGCTCTCATTTCTATTCTATCAATCCAGTAGTCTATCCTTGTAAAAATACCATACTCTTTAAATCCCTATTTATTTAAAATAATCCCTGTTATCTTGTAAAGCAAATCTTTCTCACTTGTTCTTCATAGGTGTGCCTTAATTAGTTTTCGCTTTTGTTTCATTTCCATATAAATTTTACAATTAACATGTAAAGTTACATATAAACACACAATTTTAAAAAAACTCATAATTTGATATGAATTGCACTGAAATTATTGGGGAATATTGACAGGTTGACAATACTGGATCTTCTTCTAATATGTGAATATTGTTCATTATTCTGTTTATGTAGGATTTTTTCAAATTCCCCTCAATATTTTCTATTTTCTGTATATGGTTAAGTACAGTTATTTTATTTATTCCTCAAGATTTGAATTTTTTTTTTTTTTTTTCCAGATGGAGTCTCGCTCTGTCACCCAAGCTGGAGTGCAGTGGTGCGATCTCGGCTCACTGCAAGCTCCACCTGCCGGGTTCACGCCATTCTCCTGCCTCAGTCTCCCAGTAGCTGGGACTACAGGTGCCTACCACCACACCCGGCTAATTTTTGTATTTTTAGTAGAGACGGGGTTTCACCGTGTTAGCCAGGATGGTCTCGATCTCCTGACCTCATGATCCGTCCATCTTGGCCTCCCAAAGTGCTGGGATTATAGGCATGAGCCACAGCACCCAGCCCCCAAGATTTGATTTTTTAATACTACAGTAGGTGATATCTTTTTAAAATTGTATTGTCTTATTATTATTGGTAGGTAGAAATACATATTGATCTTACTTTCATAAAACCTGTAAAGCTACTCATTAAATCAAGTAATTGATTTCTGAATTGTTTTGGGCTTTCCAGGCACAAAATATGTCATCTGAGAATAATGATGAATTATTTCTGTTTTCTAATTCTTAGACATTTCTCTTTTTTTCTCCTTGTTTATCATCCTCTCTAAATCCTCCAGAACAATGTTAAATAGAAATAGAAATGGTGTAGCTGTCTTCTTTCCCTTACACAAATCTTAAAAAAAAGAAAAGGAAAACTTTTGTGGTTTTACCAACATGTAAGTTGCTTCCTGTAGGTTTATTTAAAAGCCTTTTTTGGGAGTGGGTGTAGATTAGGAAATGCTCCTTGTTTTTCTAGATGGCTAAGATTTCACATATAAATAAGCATTTACCTTTACATAGACTTAAATATATTTTAAAGTTTTTCAGATACTTTTCTACCTCTATTAAAATAATCAGGCTACTTTTTTCTCCTTTATTCTGTATATAAAGTAAATCATACTGATGGATTTACAAATCTTAAATAATTTTTCATTCTAGAATAAAGCCAACATGGTTATGATATAGCATACTTTTGCAATATTATTGGACTAGTTTGGGAATCTTTTATTTAGTATTTTTTACATCTATGCTAATGAGTAAAAATGACTGATAATTTTATTTTCTCGTTTCTATTGAAAACTCAGATGTCAATCTAATTGCTACTTCTTTGCAGTTAATTTATCATTTTTCTTTAGATGTTTTAAAATTTTTTCTCTTTATTTTTCTGAGGTTCATTGACAAAGGTTTGATGTGATTTAGTGAATAATTCTTTTTATTATCCTTATTATTCATAAAACTTCTTGAAACTGTGATAAATACTTAGTTATCATCTCTTCAAATGTTACTTCTGTGACATTCCATTTTTCCTCTTATTCTGGGACACCCATTGGTGCATATTAGCATTGTAGGTGTATCCTCAATGATTCTTACATTTACACTGAACATTTTTCAGCATTTCATTTGTCTGTTAAGTCTGTATATTTTCTTCTGGTCTAGGTTTCAGTTCACTAATTCTCTCATCAGCTATATCCTATATGCCTTTAAACCAACCGTTATTGTACTTTTTAATTTCTTAATTTCTATTTGCATTTTTTCATAGTTTAAAAGGCTTTGTAAATTTTCTCAATCTTATCTCCTTGAATATATTTATTATTTTATATCAGATAATTCCAATATATGGAACCCTTTATTGTCATTTTTATTTCTTAGCTCTTCTTTATTCACATTGTCTTCCTCATTTATATCATTATTTTCATTTTTTACTTAACATTTTATTAGACACATTGCATAAAATTGCAAAAAATAAAAAAGAGAGAGAGGCCAGGATAATATTATCTTCACCCAAGAAGATATGATTTCCCTTCTGCCAGGTACCTGAGGGTACTATCACTCAAAGATTGCCTTAACTCAATTTTAGGGATTGAGATGATATTAAAGTTAGGTACAGTCTCTCTCTTTTTTTTTTTTTTTGAGACAGAGTCTCACTTTGTCACCCAGCCTGGAATGCAGTGATGCAACTTTCCCTCCAGATTCAAGGGATTCTCATGATTCAGCCTCCTGAGTAGCTAGGATTACAGATATTAACCACCACGCCCAGCTAACTTTTGCATTTTAGTAGGGACAAGGTTTAGCCTGGTTGGCCAGGCCGGTCTCGAACTCCTGGCCTTAAGTGATCCGTCCACCTCAGCCTCCCAAAGAGCTGGGATTATAGGTATGAACCACCGTGCCCAGCCTGGGTACAGTCTCTTGCAGGGACTTATAAATACCATTTCACACTTAGCACTGGGCACAGCATTGTAGGGCCTGGGACTCAAATCCATGTTCCTTCGCATGGAAAGGATATCCTCAGCATCACAGTCTCTCTACTGCTCACTCAGGAATCAACAAACACCTTTCTCCCGTAGAAGAAAAGCAGTCCTGAAGCATGGGTTAACCTGCCCAGGCTTCTCTCCCTCACAGATCCTGGCCTGATCATTCTTCGCTCTGTTATTAGCAACTTAATGCATTTTAGCAGATGTTTTCATATTACTCCAAGATGTTGTATCATTGATCAGTGGAGTATTGGTGTAAATTACTTAGTTTGCCACAGTAGGAAATGGAAGTTTGCTAATCCTTTATTTTTTGTGATGTTTAGGAAAATCATTTATTCCCTCTGACCCTCCCTGTGAAAAAGGGAGAGTCCTCTGTGGAAAGAGCTCCTTTTAATTCATCTGTACATACTTTCTAATGACTTCTTCAATTCCAGCTCAGAACTGAGGTAGGATTACTGTTCATGATTATAGATTTTTATGTGTAAATCATATAAAATAAGAAGTTATATTAACAACAAAAATCCTACATATTCTAATGGAAATATACATAATTACACATCTACATACATTCATATACATGTACATGTGAACCAACTAAAATAATGGCAAGTAAAAGCATGAGGCAAAAATGTTAAAGTTGCTCAACAGAAGACTGCCACTCCTTCCAGTGGGCCCATCATAACCACTCTAAACTGAGACAAAATCTTCAAACAGATCACCCAGGAGAGAACAGCTTTACAGCAACGATCTACCTCTAAATTCCATGGAGAGTGTGTCTTCTCTTCTAATTTACCTGAGTGCCTAGAGAGCAGCCCAGACCCATTCAATTTGCAGCCACAAATCTCTTACTTTAGCAACAAAAATCAGAAATGAGCTCTTCCCTCTGCCTGTTCCAACCTCCTTTTCACCTGAGGTAGGTCGTTGTGGAATATTGGAAAAACAATAAAAAAAATTAAGAAATAACCAAGACTTACTGGTTTATTTTCAGTTTTTAGGCAAGCCTAATATGTAGTTTTTCGAAGGAGGAAAATTTATTAAAAATGAAATTCAGTTTTGGAATTCAAATCCAAGTTGTTCAGATTCTTCAAATGTAAAATGAGGATTACTCATGCTTACTTGGTAGGTTTGTAGGGGAGGATTAAGTGTGGTCATTCATTAATGCACTTTTCATAATTCTTACTACTTTGATCTAAAGAAGAGGTAGGCTTCTGTCATTGCAGTGTGAATTACAATAAGTGGATTTTAGAAAGTGTAACCACATAAGAATTAATGGTTGTCAAAATAAATAATGAATAATCTTACCTCATGTTTACAGAAAATACTTTTTCTCTACAATTTGCTTCTTGAACAAACCCTGTAGGAAGTAGTTGAGACTCAGTAATAAGAAAATTTTGCTTAGAGCTAGAAGATCTGGATTTAAATCCCAACTGTGACTTTTGTCAGCTGTTAAACTTTGCAAAAATCATCTACTTTCTGCCTCCGTGCTCTTATTTGCAGACTGTGAGGATAATATCTACCTCACAGGAGTAAGTAGACAGCACATGTAAAATTGCCTTCTTCTGTGGACAAGTAGGTACTCAAGAATGGTTGTTGTATTACCAGTCCCATTTCAAAGATAAAGAAACCTAAATGCAGATAGTTAAGAGGGTCATAGTTTCTAAATGAAGACAAAATGACAATGTTGAAAATAGAATGAAGTTTTTATGAACATCTATACTAGCACTCTTCTGAACGACCACGTAATTTTTTTGCATTTATGAACCACTGCCTGTAGTATGAAAAAATATGCTTAATTCTATTCAACTTGTTCTAAATGATCCAGCAATCATTTTGTGCCTCAAAGACCCAATTAGACACCAGTTTCTCAGGTATAGGAATATAACATGGAACCATAATGTAATGCTGAAAAGCTCCTTATTCCTCATCAAAAATTATCCCACTCATTATACATCTGAGGAAACAGAGGTCACAGGCCATTCAGAAAGAATGTGGGCAACATTAGCTGTTGAACCGAATGTGTATTCGATGCGAGAAGGAACACTAAGAGTCACTGAGACTAAAGAAAAGCCCATTATCAACTTGTTTGTTTTTCTTTTGTTTCTTCCTTGTACAAGTCATGCACAATATGAAAATAAAACCGTTATTGAAGCATATCAGTTAAGCAGGAACTGAGTTTAATAGACTTCAAAACCTCTCAAAGTGCTATACGGCTTAACGAAGATTACTGAAAGAAGAAACTTAACAGCTAATTGAAAAGATGGCTAAAAGCATTCTCAAGCATAAAGAAAATTTTCTCTCTTTAATATATTCCTAGCTGTGAAATTACAACAATCTGTAGGGCTTCAAAATGAAACCAAAAATAAGGTTTTCTGATGAAGCAATTAAATTTTATCCAGCACAGTGATGATCAGACCTTTATATTTTTTCATTTGCTAAGAAGACCATCTGGTTGACTTGGAGCAGGTGAATTCAGCTAATTTCCTTTCAGAATGAGATGGAACTATGTGAAGGAACTGCCCTTCACACCTGGTTGCACAGGATTCTCACTTTCCTGACCTTTCACCTCCCCTCCAGGCCCAAGGGCCAGAGAACCTCATGATTTCATTATAGTAAATTAGATGTCACAAGCTGCTGTGATCTGCCAGCCAAGTTTAACAGTGACATTGCAAGTCTCTTTGCTACTCTCCAAGAAATCAATAATACCTCCCCCTGCAGCAGGATCCTGAGCTCAGATCACTTTGTCACATTTCTAAGCAAATGACACAGCATGTGGAAATGGCTCACAGACAAAAAGCAAAGGAGTACAGAAATACTGAGAGTGCTCAATACGAAGAAAAGAAATGAAGATCTTGTAAATGAATTTCTAATCATACTCTTTCTTTCAGATGGGCATTCAGAGACTTTTACAGTTTTAAAAATCAGAAGATTGCATTGTCAGGATTTCAAATTAGCAAATTTATGATAAATGGTGATTCATTTTAAAGTACAGGCATCGGCCGGGCGCAGTGGCTCAAGCCTGTAATCCCAGCACTTTGGGAGGCCGAGACCATCCTGGCAAACACGGTGAAACCCCATCTCTACTAAAAAATACAAAAAACTAGCCAGGCGAGGTGGCGGGCCCTTGTAGTCCCAGCTACTTGGGAGGCTGAGGCAGGAGAATGGCCTAAACCCGGGAGGCGGAGCTTGCAGTGAGCTGAGATCCGGCCACTGCACTCCAGCCTGGGCGACAGAGCGAGACTCTGTCTCAAAAAATAAATAAATAAATAAATACATAAATAAAGTACAGGCATCTATGTCTGCAGAGGTAAATAATCCATAGAGCCTAGTGGCCTAGGCAGGGTTTCAGAATACACAAAAGCCATTCTCTATTGTCCTCCACAGTGTAATGACTACATGATGACTATTTCTATTTTAGTGACTGTAGTCATTGGTCTTACTATGATTTCCAACTCACAGACGTAATAGCTACAACAAACAAAGCAAAATCTTCTGAATGATTTTATGGAGAGAATTTGATTCAGCTCTATTCCTCACTTTCACTTTTGA
>NW_012115444.1:1929748-1967517 GCF_000951035.1 Colobus angolensis palliatus
TAAATAAATAAATACATAAGAAACAGTACAAATCATGGGTCAGCAAATCTATAATCCATATTATAGACTAAATCTGCCCCACTGCCTGCTTTTATAAATGAAGTTTAATTGGAAGAGAGGTGCAATCATTGAGTTGTATATTGCCTATGGCTACTATCAAGCTACACCAGCAGAGATGAGTACTTTAGACAGACATCATACGAACCACAAGGCCCAAAATATTCTATCTAGCACTTAAAAAAAATCTGAGATACCCTAGCCAAAGTGATATTGAGTTTATGCATCTTTCCCTTTGTACAAATGATAATAGAAAAATCTCAATACAGGTAGCCAGGCTAAGCTGTGTCCTAGGCCAGATATTGCGAGAGAAGTATTTGCTGAAGGGTAAAATAAAAGATCACCCAAAAGCTTTGAGAGAAGTAGTTTGAAAATAAAAGTAAAATATAGTGTTTTCTAACTGTTTACCAAACACTTACTGTGTTTTGGTTTCCTATTGCTGCTGTAATGAGTTACCATAAACTGGGAGGCCTGAAACACCACAAATGTATCATGTTACAGTTCTGGAGGTCAGAAGTTCAAAATGGGTCTCACTGGGTTAAAATAGTGGTGTTGGCTGCCACGACTTCTTCTAGAGGTTCAACGGAAAAAACTGTTTCCTTGCTTGCTGAATTGTAGAAGCTACCCACATTCCTTTGGTTTGTTTCCATCTTCAAAACAGCAGTGACTTGTCAAGTCCTTCTCAAGCTGCTTGTTTCTTCCATATTTAAAGACTTTTGTGATTACATTGAGCCTGCCTAATTTAGGATAATCTTCCTGTTTTAAGGTCAGCTGATTAGCAATATTAATTTCATCTGCAACTTTAATTTCTTTTTGCTATGTAACCTAACATTTTCACAGGTTCCAGGGATTAGGACATGCACATCTTGGGAGGACAATTATTGTGCCCACCACACACATATTGTATTATTTAATATTCACAGTAATCCTATCAGAGAAATATAATTATCCTTATTTTACAGTTTAGAAAGCTGAGGTTCAGAGAGGCTAAATAACTTTCCCAAAGTCACAAAGCTACTAAATAATAAAGATGAGATTCAAATCCAGTTCTTTCTGACTCTAAAGACTGTGTTCTTTTTATGATATACTGATTAAGAGTACTCTAGGCAACACTCAAGACATTCAGTCTCTCACAGAATACCTCCTTACTCTCTCAGAAAGTACCTGGGGAGACAACATTGTATTTTGTATATACATGATTTTTCCTCTACTGTTTGACATTGCTTGAACATGTGGAAAATATTTAGAAATAGACATATATTAATGACCTTGATAGAAACTGATTTCTTAGAACTCAGTTTAGCCAGATAGAATGAACTTTGTAGAATTTTTCAAAGAAAGTTTATTGTTGATTTCTTCACGGATTTTAGGAACCAATCAATCATTTCCTTTGTGGATCAGCATGACAAAGTTACACACTGGTTTCAAAGATTCAAGAGAGGAAAAAGTAAATTTCAGAATCAGAACTAGTCTAGAGATATTAACATAGCAACCCTTATCTAAGCACATCACTCAGAGAATAAAGGATTGCACATAACACTACATACACTATACAATTCGACCTATGTGGTTCTGCTGTGACTTGCTTTAGGATCTGAGCCTGAAAATACTGATATAATTCTTATTTTTCCAGTTAGTTATTCAAATACAAATCTGTCTTTTTTTTTTTTTTTTGAGATGGAGTCTCGCTCTGTCGCCCAGGCTGGAGTGCAGTGGCGCGATCTTGGCTCACTGCAATCTCCTCCTCCTGGGTTCACACCATTCTCCTGCCTCAGCCTCCCCAGTAGCTGAGACTACAGGCACCTGTCATCATGCCTGGCTATTTTTTTTTGTATTTTTAGTAGAGATGGGGTTTCACCGTGTGAGCCAGGATGGTCTCAATCTCCTGGCCTCGTGATCCACCCGCCTCGGCCTCCTAAACAGTTTCTCCCTTTTGAGATGCATTCATCTAAATTATCTAAGAATCTAAGGTGCTGACTCAGGTCCAAAGAAGTTTGTTCAGTTTAGAAAACCAACTGTAGTTTCAGTCCCCTCAAACTACAGAGAAGGACTAATACTTGTCAAACTACTGAAAATTTGATCTCTGCATTCTGAGGGCCACATGCACACTGCTAATGTGATGTTTCTGCAGATTCAGTTGCTGCTGTCAGAGTTCAGGACATGCTACCCCCCAAATATGGCACCTTAGCTTTTGAGAAAACAGCAGAAGCAGGAAGGCTTCTCTGATCTCCTCCCACCATGCTCCCTGGAAGCAGGCTATAAACCTAGGAAGGTCTCTCTCTGATACTCTCTTTCACTTCTCCCCAGAAGAATTCCATGTGCACTTTACCCAAAGGAAAGGAATGTCACACAGGGACATTAAAAAGAACTCTGAAGAAATTGTTTGTTTGTTTGTTTTACTTCTGAAGACCTTGCTAAATCCACCCCTCCTAATTTGTTAACATTAGATTATACCCTTTTGTCCTCCAATCATACTTCTGCATGACTGTCCATAGAAATACACAAATCTTCCCACTTCTTTGGGCCTTCATTTCTGAAGGCTTCTGGGTCATATAAAATGTACATTAAATAAATGTGTATGCTTTTCTCTTGTTAATCTGTCTTTTATTACAGGAATCTTAGTCATGAATTTTGCAACATGTAATGAAAAGAAATTACTTTTTCTTCTCTATGGCTTCTGTTGACCAACATGAAGCAACTCTGCTCACTCCTGCCTACAGATGAGATCTTCAGACAATTTAAAAGATTATTTTTCTTCCCTACACTGCTAATGTCACACTCCAGTTCTCCAAGCTGGTAGCTGTTTTGGTTCATAATCTCATATTTAGATATTTTTTATCAAAGGCAGGTTAAATCTGCAGTGAACTTTTGTCTCAGCCATCATTATGCAAAACAAGTCCTACCACCGATACTTGGGTTATTTATTCTGTCTAAACCCACAGTGATTTACCCCTTCTTGTCAAAAGACACAAAGGTCCTAAGGACCCCAAAGGGATCCTTTCTTGTCAGAAGTCCTCAGTGAATCCTTGTTCCAAGTAGGAAAAATGCCTACCTCATTTCCAGTGAGTAGCTCTACATTTCCAAGTAGTACTGTGAAGGTCTTTATCATGACATGAAAGTCCTCATGGGCATGGAGCCCTATTGCCTTATACATAACATAAGGATGACTTTAAATATCTCTTTCATAAATAAATTATCCAGTCTGATGTGGCGCCTCCATTTTGGACATGGAAGAGAGTAGCATAATTATTCATTATATTGCATTAATTTCATAATGTTTTCAGGTCTTCTCTACTACTTATTTATTATCCTTAGAGAATTGAGAATATAAATAGATATTTCTAATAATATTAAGGAAAGTTCATTAAACATGGGTTAAGAGAATCAATTGTGATCTTCGGTCTAACCATCGTGTTCTCTCTGGTTAGGTGAGGTAAGAAGTATTAGCTTACAAAATTGTGCCCTCTCCCCATCCCCAAGGATTATCCTCATAAATTATTTAAAGAATCTGTAATATTTAATTTTAATTTTTTGAGTTTGAAATAATTTTAGAGTTACACAAATGCTTCAGGGTTTTAGTATACTCATTACCTAGCTTCCCCTAAGATCAGTTTATCTAGACAAAGTATAATTATTTAAACCAAGACATTAACATAGAAGCAATGCTGCCAACTAGCCTGAAGACTACTCACATTTTATCAATTGTTTCACTAATGGCATTTTACTCGTTTGTGATCTAATCCAGAATCCCATAACAAAGTCAGTTGTCATGTCTCCCTAGTTCCAACAGAGGACAGTTCCTCAGTCTTTATCTTTCATTACCTTGACATTTGAGGAGTAGTTATTTTATAAAAAAAAAACAGAGTTTTGTAGTTTGAATTTTTTTGTTATTCATTTTTTGGCACAAACATAACAAAAGTATTATATGCAGAAAGGATACTGCGTCCATTTACGACATATCATATCAGGAGGTATGCGACGTGGATATTATTTATTACTGATGATTGTAAAATTGCCACTTTATTAAGGCAGTGTCTACAAGCTTTTTTCACTATAAAGATACCACTTTTCCTTGGAATCAATAAGCACCTCAGGAAAAGTTACCTTGGGAACATGTAAATACTCTGTTTCTGTTCATAATTCTGTTCATTAATCTTAGCATGCATCTGTGATTTTTGCCTGCAACAATTATTATTGTGGTGTTTACCAAAGGGTGATTTTCTATTCTTGATGGAAATAGACAGATTCCTTTTACTTTAAATACTTAGAATTCTACCATAAAGAAAATAAAGAAAATCTATCCCTTGTTTCCTATTTTTTTATTTAATTATGAGTTAGACTCTTATGAATATATAGATAGTTATTTTAGTCTATGGGTTATATTACTCTAATTTAATTTTCTCAAAGTGTCTCAGATTTGACCTTTGGAAGTCTTTCATGTAAACTTCCTTGTCTTTTCAACAGTCTCCCATCATTTTTTGAGGACTTTGTTTTCTAGTACAACAAAATACTTCAGGATTATTTTTGTGCTATTTCTAGCACATGGTAAAATTGCATTAAACAATTTTCCTGGTCCTGGGTTGTCGTTGTTTCCCAGTCTACTCAGTTGATGGAATTAATGTATGTGTGTATATATACACACACACACAGATGTATATGCACATATACTATCTATACATATATACATATACAAATGTATGCATATATACAATATGGTCAAATATTACATATCCCTCTATATGGAAACCTATGAAATTATACATATGTGTACATAAATGTACACACACATAGGAAAACATACACCTCTAAAACTCATTCAGTGCGTAGCGTGTGGATAGATAGGTAGATTATTTATATGAGAGGAGGAGACGGTAGGTGGGTTCATCTTCCCTTTTTACTTATTTCTAAGTCCTTTCATTGAGTGAGAATTCAGCTCTATTTACAATGTAGGTGCTTATTCCTTCAGTCCTTATATACATATAAAGTACTTTCATAATTGATATCTACAGTTCTATGAGAAACAAGTTTACTAACTAGAGTATTACATTTGTGTGCAATTCTTTTGGTGTTTAGCCTCAAAAATATATAGTCAAAATGCTGTTTTCCAAACTGATTTAAGGTTATTTTCTTCCCACGGTCTTTATTGTGGTTATGCTATTAATTTGTAATTGATTTAATTTGTTACTCTTCATATTTCATCTTCAGTTCCCTCCCCTGTTAAAATCTGGTGAATTTAATTGTTTATATTTTGGGATATGTGAAGGACCATCATAGTTTAAATCATAAAAACTATTATAAAAATATATATTCATAGAAGTGTCACTTCTCCCTCATCTCTTCTGCCTCATTCTTATTCGCCCAATCTTTCCACACTTTCTCGGAATCCCCTATAATTAACCAACCTCATTCATTTCTGGTTACTCTTTGTATTTTACTTTGCACTTTTTTATAGAAATATATTTTGGCTGGGCACAGTGGCTCATGCCTGTAATCCCAGCACTTTGGGAGGCTGAGGCGGGTGGATCATGAGGTCAGGAGTTCAAGATCAGCCTGAGGTCAGGAGTTCAAAATCAGCCTGACCAAGATGGTGAAACCCCGTCTCTACCAAAAATACAAAAAGCCGCGCATGGTGGTGGGCGCCTATAATCCCAGCTACTTGGGAGACTCAGGCAGAGAACTGCTTAAACCGAGGAGGTAGAGAATGCAGTGAGCCAAGATCCCACCACTACACTCCAGCCTGGACGACAGAGCAAAACTCCGTCTCAAAAAAAAAAAAGAAATATATTTTATGAAATGTCTGGTAATATCTTTTTTCATTGTTCAGCAGGTTTTTTTGGATGTTTGTCTCCTCAATTTTAAAGAGTTCTTTATATATTAGTATATTAGCCCTTTTTCTAGATTGTGTTGAATATATTTTCAGCAAGTTTGTCAGTTATCTTTTGGCAATTTTATACTTTTTCTGTGATGAAAATATTTTATAGTTATGTAGTCAAACTTGTCAATCTTTCCTTTTATTGCCTCTGAATTGTGAGACAGTCTTTCCCTAAATGAGAGTTAAAAAACAAGTTACTCATGCTTTCTTCTAGTAGTTGTAAAATTACATGTTTTGCATTCAGATCTCTGAAACTTTTGAAGTTTTATCCTGTGAATGGTATGAGATATAGATCTAATTATCATCTTCCAGTGGCTATCCATTTTCCCACCACCATTAATTCCATAGCCCATCACTGTCTCAGTGACAAGAGATGCTACTTTTATCATTTACTACATTTTCATGGGCATTTGGGTTTATTTCGAGACGTTAAATATATTTCACTGACTTTTTGTGTCTGTTCATCCACCGGTACCACCTGATTTAGTTGTTGTGCCTTAATAATGTGCTTTAATGTCTGGTAGGGCTAAACCTTCTCATAGTTTTTCTTTTATAGTGTTTTCTTATCTATTTTTGCATGTTGCCTTTTCATATTTAAATTTCTATTTAATATTACTTTGTCTAACTTCATAAAAAGCTTCCTTGTATTTTATTGGGTGTTGAATTTATAAACATAAATTTGATAGAAATAACATCTTTATAATACTGGGTTGATGTAGCCAAGAACTGTGCATGTCATTCCATTTATTCAAGTCTACTTTTTGGCTTTTAAGAGGGCTTTAAACATTTTTTTGTTTTGTTTTTTGTTTTTTTTATTGAGTAAATGTGATACCTTTTAAATAGGGCATCTTAGCCATCTTGTGCTGCTGTAACACAATACCACAAACTGACTAATTTATAAACAACAGAAATTTTGTTTTCACAGTTTTAGAGCCTGGGAAATCCAAGGACAATGTACTGGCAGGTTCAGTGTCTGGTAAGGGCTGCTCTCTGCTTCCAAGATGCTGCCTTAATGCTGCATCCTTTAGAGGTGAGGAAGGCTGTACCCTCACATGGCAGAGGACAGAAGTGCAAAAGGGACACACGTCCCTCATCTAGCTCTTTTATAAAGGCAACTAATCCCATTTACAAGGGAAAAGCTCTTATGCCCTAATCACTTCTTAAAGGCCCTACCTCTTAATTCTATCACATTGGCAATAACTGAATTTTTCAGGGAACACATGCGAACTATAGCATAGGGTTACTGATTTCTGCATGTAAATTTGATATTATGCCATCTAACTGAATTATTTTATTGTTTACATTATTTTTAGTATCGATGCTCTAGGGTTTTCCAGGAATCTATCCTATCGTGTGAAAGTAGAGATACTTCTGTTTCTCTTTACCCATACTTATGCCTCCATGAATTTCTCTTATATAAATGTACTATGATGTTGAATACTACCAGAGATAGTGGACATATTTGCATGTTTCTTGAACTTAGCGAAGATGCCTAGTATATGTTTTCATTACATAAAATACCAGTTTTATGACAAAATGTATTTATATATGTACATGTTTATATAAATGTATATTTGTATATTTTATATATACACACATATACATATATAGAGACACATATATTATCATCTTTAAAAAGTGCCCCATAATCACTATTTTATTGAACATTTTTTAGCAGGAAGTGGCTTTGAATTTTGTTGAAGACGTTTTGATTTTGCGTGTTTGTTTTTGTAAGCATCTATGAAGATACATGTCTTAGTCTGTTCAGGCTGCTATATCTAAATACAATAAATTGAGTGGCTTATAAACAATAGAAATTTATTTCTAATAGAGTTGGAAGCTGGAAAATCCAAGACTAAGATCCTGGCAGATTTGGTGTCTAGTGAGATCTTGATTTCTTATTCGTAGATGGCTCCTTCTAGCTGTATCATTATACGGTGGAAGAGGCAAACCAGCTACCTTAGGCCTATTTCATAAGGCACCAATCCCATTCATGCGGACTCTATTGTCATGATCTAATAACCTCCCCAAAGCCCCACCTCCTAATATCATTGTCTTGGGTTATAAGATTTCAACATACGAATCTGGAGGGAACACAAATATTCAGATCGTAACAATAATCATATGATTTTTAGATATATTAAAATAGTATATGCTATTAAAAGATTGCCTAATATTTAACCATGTTTGTATTTCTGGAATGAAAAACAGTTTTCCATGATGTATTATTTTCCTAATGTGGTACTGGACTCCATTTCTTAAGGTTATCATATGTTTATATTGATATTCAGAATTGATACTCGTTTACTTTTTGTACCGTTCTTATCAGCTTAAATATCAATGTTACATTTGTCCATAAAAGGAAATAAGTTTTCATCCATTTTCAAGGATCTGGAACAATGTATAGTGTATTGGGGCCACTGTATCTTTGATAGATTTATAGAATTCTTCTTTAAATCCTACCTGGTCTAGTACTTTTTATTGAGGGGAGAGTGGCAGGGTTTTAATAATCATCCCTACTTCTATGGAAATTAGACTATTTGAGCTTTGATTTCAATAGACTCACAGCTGGCTCATGTGTGTAGTCCTTTAAGAGGCTTTAAGAGGCTGAGGTGGGAGGATTGCTCAGGGCCAGGAGTTCCAGATCAATGAGGTCAACTTTTATAATCTGCACTGTTTTAGAAAATAATCAGTCTCATTAAGATTTTCAAATTTATTTGCATTCAAGTCTTCGAAGAAGCATATTATGATTTTTAAAAAAATCTTTCTTTTATGTCAGTGTCTATTTCTCCCTTGTCATCTCTCCTTTATATAATTGTTCATTCTTCATTTTTCCTGGTCAAGTCATTTAGCAATTTATCTATTTTGCTAATTACAAAACAGATTTTTGACTTGTTTATTAGGTCTGTCGCTTTTTTCTTTTCTCTATCTCACTAAATTCTGCTTTTCTTAAGCTTTTAGTTAACTTTGTTATTTCTTTCCTCAATTTTTTAACTGAATAATTAAATCATTCATTTTCATATCTTATTTTTGCTGAAAAATTATTTAATGAAATGTATTGTTCTCATAGCACTACTTCATCATATCTCTGATATTTTGTATTTTTTTCATTTTTTAAGGAAATTTTGTAATTTCAGCTTGTATTTTCACTTCAACCAAACATTTCTTAATTGAAATTCCCAGATGCAAGAGCCTTTGTATTTTGTTTTGTTAATAATTTAGAATTTTATTTCATTGTAATATGAGATTATTGTTTATAATGTTGCTATTTATGGAACTTACTATTTTTGTGACATTATATATGAGTAGATGTTGTCACAAATTTTCTAAAAAATAAAACATTTGTAAATTAGTCTTTCTCTTAGCCCATTTGGGCTGCTATAACAAATTACCATAGTCTGGATGGATTAAACAACAAATACTTTTTGCTCATAGTCCTAGATTCTAAGAAGTTTAAGATCAAGATGCTAGCAGATTCAAGGTCTGGTGAGGAACTGTTTCCTGGTTTATAGATAGCTGTTCTCTGTCCTCACAGGGCAGAAAGGGTGAAAGAGCTCTCTGGGTTCTCTTTTATAAGGGCACTAATCCCATTCATGAGAGCTCCACCCTCACGACCTACATCCTAAAGGCACCATCCCCTAATACCATCACACTGAAGGTTAATATTTCAACATAGGAAATTTTAAGACGGCACAAACAGTCTATGGTACATTGCCAGTTATTTCCATCTTTATTATGTATTATATATATGTTATATATAATATTTATAAAGCCAGATACCACTTTAAATTTTTTTACCTCTATATGATATTTTATCTTCTGGCCTAGAGCTTTGAAGTTTTTTTTTAAATCAAAATTTTTACAAGGGTATGTCTTTGAGTTCATCATTTTGGGTAAATTTTTCCAAATACCCAAGTAGCCTAGTTATTTATTTATTTATTTACTTACTTATTTACTTATTGTTGTTGTTGTAGTTTTTTGAGGAGTGTCACTGTGTCTGGAGTGTAGTGGCAGAATCCCAGCTCACTGCAACCTTTGCCTCCCAGGCTTAAGCGATTCTCCTGGCTCAGCTTCCTGAGTAGCTAGGATTACAGGCATACACCACCACACCCAGCTAATTTTTGTATCTTTTTCATAGAGACAGGGTTTCACCATGTTGGCCAGGCTGGTCTTGAACTCCTAACCTCAGGTGATATGCCTGCCTCAGTTTCCCAAAGTGCTGGGATTACAGGCATGAGCCACCATGCCCGGCCCTCAGGCAGCCTTTTTAATATTTACCTTTGGGACTGGTAGTAGTGTTAGTAGAAAGTTTTCCCGGGTTATAGTTTTAAATATTAGTTCTATTCCATTATTTTGTTTTTCCTTTTCAGAGAAGGAATCTTTTTCCTTCTTAGGCTATCTTTCACTTCCTCTACTTTCTCTCTGACCCTTCTTACCTTTTTGTTCTCTCATATTCATTTTCTTGGTTACTTTATGCTTTCTTCCATGCCTTCTATTTTATTCTTTATTTTATTATATTCCTTCTTGAAAACATTGGATGTTATCATTTACTCCTGATATTATTTTGACGTTTTCTTTCCTTATTTTCTTAAGTTCAAACAATTCTTCATTTATTTATTATTTTATTTGTTTTTGTGCTAGGATTTTAATTTCTGATTCATGTAGTTTTTCATATCCTCAAATGCTTGTGATATATTCAATTCAGTTTGTCGTTTGCTTTTCATTTAGTTTTGTTTTTGCTTTTTTTTTTTCATTTTGGTTGTTTATGTAGAGAGGGGATTTTTCTCTGTTGTGTTGAATCTCATTTTCTGATTTTAAAATAAAAACTATATGAATCTGTTCATATTTTTTCTCTTCATTTTTGTGCTATTGGGGTATTTTCTAAAATGACTAGTTTTATGGCACCCTCTTCTGTCATCATAACAAAATGCAGACACTTTAGCTGATTTCTGTTCTTTTGATTTGATGGTGGGGATGTGATTGTATGTTCTTTTGGGGGATTTTTGGCCCTCTTGTTTCGTAGGACCCTGAAATATTTGTCTTTTTTTTCTTTTACCATTCATCACCTAACTGATTAAAAAAAGTTGTATTTACTTGCATTCATTTTTGCATTTTTCCCCCTCAGAAGCTACAAACTTCAAACACTGCATGCATTTTAAGTGTCTTCCTATGGTTTATGTTCTGACATATCAGAACACTTTTTTGTGTGTGATTTCAGAATTAGATTGTACTTAAACTTTCTGACAGTGGTTTTTAGGGCAACTTTATACCTGTTATTTGATTCTTTCTCTATTCCTCACAGTTTTTCTGAATCTACCTTTGCTTGCCACAAAGTCTTGGGGAAGGTAAAGGGTAGTAAGGACAGTAAGATCATTCACTGGGATTTGGCAATTTTTTCTGTTTTACTTACTATCTGATTAACGTTTGGGAACTCGTTGTATTGAAGTTCTGCCAAGTGAATTTTTTGTAATTTTATTTTTCCTTTCTTGTTGTTCTCTATCTGTTTTGGAGGAAACAAACTTTGAGAAACATGAAACTAGCTGGCTATCACTGTCTTTAAATATTAGAAGTCCTCACCTTTAATATTTTATGTTATCTATGCATCTTCACCACTTTCCTCCAGTAGCATTAGAATTTTGACAAAATTCTTTTACATTGTGGCTGTATGCCATAATGGCCTAGGAATAGCTTATGCTTTGTTCTTACTTTTCCAGGCTGAACATTATTTGTCTTGCACAATCTGCCTTTCTATAGCATTTAAATCCACGTAATTACCAGCTCTAGGGCAAAAAAAAAAAATGAAAACAATATGGTCAATAAACAGTTACACAGATAATGCTGAATTGCTCTGTGTCCAGTTCTAGCCAGACATAAGTGATACGATTACTATGCTGGAAATTGTTTGCATTGTAGGTAGTGAATTATAATATGCCTTAGCTTTCCCATAATGCCTTTATGTTATAATAGAACTCTGCATTTTTAATCACAAACATAAATTATGTCTATAATGCAAATTACTTTACTCTACAGAATAGCCAAGGTCCTGAAAGGGGAATCTCTAGGAACTAAATCCCATCTTCCCACTGCCCATGCATATGGATCCCTCAACAGATATCTGTGACTCATACACACTTTGCAAATATATATCCTCTTAAAGACAATGTATGAAGAAATATTAAAATGAGATTCATAATATATAGAAAAGTTTTAGTAAACACAATGCATTCTCCAAAATTTACAAAGAAAACTGCAACTTACTATGTATTACATTTGAAAATTTTTCTTTGAAAACTATTCTTACTGAATAATAAACAAATGCTCACTATCCAAGCAGTGCTTGTCAAGCTATCTGTGAAAAATATAAACAAATGAATAAATAATAAATAAATGCAGTGAAAGGCTTTCAAACAAGCGAATTGAATGCTGCAAGCCTTGTAATGCCGATTACAGGCAGTATAGAAACAATTAACTTGCTTTGTTAAGCATTTTAAAAATTTGCTTTAACTAGAAAGTCTTGAGTCTCCATATCTTAAGAAACTATTTTTTGAGGCAGAGCCTTGTTATATTGCCAAGGTCGGTGCCAAATTCCTGGACTCCAGTAATCCTCCTGCCTCATCCTCCTGAGCAGCTGGGATTACAGGCACACACCATCACACCTAGCTCAAGAAAACTTTTTTAAAAAATCACTAGTAGCTGCCCAAAGCCTATATACCATTTGTCAGATATGCTCTTCTTGTTTTAGTCGAATACGTATAAATAATCATACAGGACACACACACACACACACACACAGGAAAGACCTCAGAAATTATTCAGTTCAGTCAAATATCTGAAATGCTTTCTAATCTGAGTATCTGCAAAGTTCATTGAAAGTTTCAAAAAATAATGATTCCTTGGGATTTATGGATTACACTGTGACACTCACATTCTTATACTGGCCCTCATTAGAGGAAACCAGGATGTGCAAAGAAAACTATTCTTGGCCTGGTTTCCCAGGGAACCAATGTGTATGAATTTTCTATGTGGCAGTCTGTTTCTATCAAAACCACTTGCTCTCAGGAGCACACAGCAAAGTTAGTTGAAATTGGAAAGTGAAAATCCAAACAAAGTACACATATTTGAATTTAAAATAGCTTATGATCAGTAAGTGATGTCAATGTCTACCTCAATTTTCATGAATTAAAATCATTCATTGATTTAAGCCTCTGGTCACGGTTAGTAACGCACCATGCTGGTTGTGTACTGAACACTTTCACATGGGAGGAGGTATTCACATAGAGTATAGATGCATGGTGCCCATGTGTGGTGCACAATCCATCCAACCTCATATGCAGTGTGCCTGCATCTAACATCATCTAGCAGAACTAAGGTATGCAAGTAAAATTGCTGTGACATCACAAAGTCAGCTCATCCAAAAACTATGAATTTTTGGAAGGAAAACTAAAGAAGAAACTTATTTTCTGACATGTTTAAACAAACCAAATATTCAAAAACAAAAATACCAATTTTTAAGAGTTAAACATATGTATATACAATATAATCGCCTATAAGTTAATCCTATAAACCAGTTATAGGTATTTTTAATCAACTCATTAATCAGTTTCTTTAAATATTAATCACAACTGGTTTTCAAAGTGTATTCATTCATGTATTTATTTAACTGAGCCTTTACATGTGTACTGGTATCATCTGTAACATGGACAATCTGAAATAAAACTTGTTTAAGGCAGCATTCTGCCTCTCTAGACTGAAGGTAGGGAATACTAAATATTCTCTCATTCTAACACTAAAATAATAACACTTTTCTATGACAATTTAATCAATTAAGTATTTACCAGAGACAATTGGAGATTAATGTGGCCTAAAAAGTAGAAAGGCTTTTTTTTTCAGTTTTTTTTGTTGTTGTTCTTTGTTGTTGTTATTGTTGCTATTAAATATATAGAAATTACCTAACACTAATATAGTCAGTAAAAATGTATCTCCACAACATAGAATACTGAGATTTTTTTAAATGATAGCTCTGCTAAAGGAGAAAAAATCAGCAGCCATATTGTTTGAGACAAGATGTTAAGTGATGGAAATAGAGGTAGCCTAGGAGGAAAAACCTTAACTAAAAAGCCTAACATAGAAATTCCTTAAGAAAGTAAAACGAGATGAAACTCAACATTATCAAAAGACATACTATTCAGTTGAAAAAGGGAATAAATCTGAAGTGACAGAATTCACATATAATTCAGACATACATTCTAGCTTACTGAAGGGAAACATGTCAGGTAAAGGTAATTGGCAGTCTGATTAAGGGACTGAAGAATCAAAAGAATGTATGAAATTTTCGGTAATGGAAGTATCATAATATATGTGCTGGATATTATTAATTAAAAGTGAAAAGAGAAGTCTGATTATCATTGATACTGCATTCCAAGTATAGTTTTGTGACTAATGAGACATCACCAAATATTTGTGTAAACAAGATTTAAGTTACTCCATACAAATGAACAAGTAGAAGATGACCAGAGTGTGTTACGAAGGCTCACCCCTGAACTTCAAACTCTTCCTAGAGAGACACTGAAATGAATAACACTGCAAAAAGAGCACCTGGAAGACATTCTTACCAGCCATGCAAAAAGGCGATAACTGCTGGATCAATACTGGGACTCATCAAAGAATTATGATGGCTACTGGCATTGCAATGTACAGAGAGAAAAATACAACAGAATAAATTAGATGCAGTGCATATAAGAATTTACTGTATACAAATGGAGGCATTGATAGTCAATGGGAAAAGATACTAAACTATTGTTTAACTACTTAGAGAAAAATAACATAAATTAACACTCCCCACCATAGGAAAAAAATTGCGATGGCTCAATCCATGGAAAAGTATAAAAATCTTTTGTCCAGTCTCTCTGAGAAGAAATTCTTAAAGGGAGGATTTCAGGTATGATATCAAATGAGTCTTATTAAGAAGATTTCCCCTGAGGATTTCACATTCTTACTGGTAAATGTGAATACCCTCGAGGAAATCTTATAGATTTCTGAACATCCGAGGAAAATGGAATAAAACCAAAATGGTACTTTACCTCCATAAAACTGGAAAAGTGTTCCCTCTGCTCCAACATAAAAGAGCAGTCAAGGGTCCCCCAAGTATGGTTTTAAGGAACTTCAGTAATCCTGGTGTTAGAGGGTAGAGGAGAGAGGAGAGAACTGATGTTATAAAACATGCGAAAGCATAACAAATGGACTTATGACACATTACTCAGTATGACTTTAAATAATGAATGTATTTAAATCATACAAACCATTGGAATGGCTGATTCTGACTTACATAAGCAAAACACATCTCTCTGCTTGTAAAAAATAATTAGGTTACATTTTTCTACTCTACTCTTCCCTGCCCAAATCTGTTCTTATCAAAGAGAAACTCTCAAATGCAAATCTCAAAACTGTTTTATAATGCTTTTTATTGTTGTTATTTATTTGCTTAGCAAAAGTAACAAGTTCATTTTATATTTTTTCAAAATGTGTGGACATTATATTAATTAGGATTCAGGTTGAAAATAACAGAACCAATCCCCATTTGTTCAAATAAGAAAGAGGAGAAGGAGGAGGAGGAGGCAAAAAGAAAATAAGCAGAGAGAGAAAAGTATGAGGTTTATTTCCTACAAGGCAATTATAAGGAAATATGTTCCTATTATAAAGAAGTACTGGACTCAAGTAACCTGTCTAGACTGTGTCTGGGCTTCAGAAAGGAAAAGGAGCCAAGAACAGTGTAAGAATCCAGGGGACATTTTCTCTCCTCCTCTCATCTCTGGTCTCTCTGTAGCTCTGCTTTGTGCATGAGGGTATATAGCTGTATCGCTGCTCCTCAGCTTTCACATCTATATTAAATTGATTGCAGAATCCTGAGAATGCACATTGGTTTGAGCCAAGTTTGATCGGGTTTTCAGTCTTGATAACTAAACTAAAGTCAGATGAAACATGACTGCCTGGAGCCTACACCTGTGAAAAGTGAGGCTAGTATTCAGGGAAGACAAATTGAACAGAAACTCAGTGGTTTCAATCACAATATTACAGTTTGTTAGATATATTTCTTGATGTTCTATTTTTTAAACAACTAGTAGCTGAACAAATCTAACAGATATTATGAGGACTGCCTCTCCCGCTCTGAGGAATGACTCAATTTCTTGCAGAGAAAATGACCTCTCCTTACAAAATTTATAAGCTTGGGTCTAGCTGATTAAACTAAATAAGATACAGTTTTTATGTCTTGTAATAATTGCTATAAATACATTTTCTTCAACTACACTGAAAAGAATACTAATCAAAGTGCCCACATTTAAGGACATTGACTTCTTGTTCCTAACATGAAGAATATATTTGTAAGAATGTAGTTTTAATATATTCTTAAGAAAAATAATAGAATATTGAATCACACACTCCAGTTGTTATAATACTCCGATGAAAACTTTAGCAGGCACCTAGGTATCTGTCTTTATGTTTCCAAATTCTGAAATATCCTGAAACACATGACTATTCAATTGAATTTCTCAATTTTTGTATGTTTCAAGTTGTAAATGGTAATTATATATAAATATTACTTTCTGATGTTCCTACATTATCATCAAATATTAAACATCTGTTGGGGATTGCTATAAGTAAAGAGAAGAGAAAGACAAAGAAAACTGTTGTGATACCCAGATCACAACACAAAGCCTGTGGCTTCATTCTTCACTGTGGTCCTGACTTAACTGTTGTAAGTCAAAGACTGAGTTGAACTCCCAGGACTTAAGTCATAACAGACATGTAAGAGGGTATACTATATCACACACCTGATTCTAACATTCTAATATTTAGACAGCACTTCCCTGTATCCTCCCCCATAGAATTACTCAGGAAGAAAAGCCTTCCTTGATTTAATAATTTGAAAGAACTAAAAAAAAGTACGCATGAAGAATATCTACCTTAAAAGGAAATGGAGGAAACATGAGATAATTTGGATAAATTTTCTGTAATTTATAAAAGTTAAAATCATTGATTATAAATGAAAGTCAAACAACATATTTACTGAAAAAGGAAGACATTAGACAAAAGCAGGAGATTAAAAATATGACAAATAATTTAAAGTCAAAAAATTACATTATAAACAATATATATTGGAAAAATATTGTTGGGATGAAAGACAGGCTTGGAAAAAAAAGTGAGGTCTGAAAGTAAACAATAAAAAAAGTTAAAGAATTTAAAGAATAAGATAGGTATGAAATACCAGCTAAGGAGATCAAACATATGCATGACCAGTATTCCTGGAGAAAAACAAAAAATGTGACAGGATAGGAACATGAAGGACAGAGACTTTGAAGAGACAAGGAACTTACTTGAATTTTAAAAAGACTTGGAACTTTAGACTGAAATAGCACATTAAGTCCTAAAAAAGAAAATTTGAAACAAAATGATCAACACAAAGACTGATCAAGGTGATACTGAAAAATAATATTTAAGAGAATGCTATTAGCACCCAGATAGAAACATAAGTTAGACAGAACAAAGAAAATCAAACTAATTTTAAATGATTCCAGAGGAATATTTACAAATGAAGCAAGTCTACAGAGTTCTGAGGGAAAGGGAACTTCATTTGAAAGCTGTATAATGAGTAAAATTATACTTCAAATATAATGAAATTATTCATTTGCAATACACATAAGCCTGCAAAATAGTGCACTCATTAACCTTAGTGAAAAAATACAAACACTACCTGTTGAAAAATATAAACAACTAAACAATGGAAAAACCTAGGATATAAGAACTAGTGGCAGGCATTGAATTTATTTAGATATGTAAATATATAAATAACAGTAAAAATTATAAACTTTAGCTACAGAAAAAAACACAAATACTGAAGTATTATTTGTGGGAAGTCTACTTCTAGGATGATGTTGTGGATATAATGTTTTCATATTTCTTTTACTGAATACAGCCAAAAAGTCATAATATTATAAATAAAACAAATATGAAAAGACTGTAAAAGATGAAAAGAAGAAGAAATCAGACTGGCTAAGGATTGCAGGATGTGAGAAACAATACAGTGATAAGATTCTTGGATTTTCTTTTTGCCTCATAAATGCTAGACAGGGTGTTGGAGGCACTAACAACTTAGAAAACCAATGGGTGAATACTGACAACATCTTCCAAAAAGCCTGCCAAAGCAACAGAGGCACCACAACAAAAAACAATGGTGCCACCTCCATCCACAACAGAAAAAGCCAAATGAGGAGCCTAGACTTTTATTTTCACCAGATTAGAACAAGGCACCTCAGCCTTCATAATTTCTTTTATCTTTTCCTAAAAATACTTTAAAATTTTAGCTTTTATATTTTTATCTATGATTCATTTTGAATTTATATATGGCATAAAGTAAAGTAAAATGTTTATTCTTTTCCATATGAATATCTAGTTCTTCTAACAATATTTGTTGAGAATGCTAACCTTTCTCTTTGAATTACCTTGACATTTTGGTTGAGATCAACTGGCCATATTTAAGTACAGAAAAAGCCCTTGGTGAAAAATTGAATTGATTCATGATAAAAGTTCCCAGTGAATAGCAGGGAACTTTGTTTAATCATAATATAATCTTTACAGTTTTTTTTAAGTACTTGCAGGGTATATCATTTCCACCCATTTATTTTACTTATCTGTATCTTTATATTAAAGTAGGTTTCTTGTAAACAGCATATACCTGGATATTGCTTTTTCATCCAATCTGGTTATTTCTGCCTTCTAATTAGAGTGTTTAAACCATTAACATTTTAATTAATTATTGATATGTTTGAGTTCAAATCTACCATCTTGTTACTGCTTTCTACATGTCCCATTGTACTTTGTCTCTCGTTTTCTCATGTTTTGATTTCTTTTGGGTTTATTATGTAGATTTTAGATATTTCATTTTCTTATCCCACTGTTAACTGGCTAGCATAGTTTCTGAGGGAAATCTGTGATAATTTTTCTGTTTCTTCTCTACAAAATCTGTCCATTGTGTTTAAGACAACAAAAGGCATTGTTTTCAGAAATTTTAATTGTGATGTGTCTAGAAGTTTGTCTTTGGGTTTATACTATTATACATCAGGTTCATGTGACTTCTTGAATATATGGGGTTATTGTTTTCATCAAATTAGGAAATTTTCAGTCATTATTATTTCAAACAGTTTAATGTATCCCCACTTATACATATATTATACTGCTTAATATTGTCATACAGGTCACTGAAGATCTGTTCATGTTTATTTCTGCCTCTCTTCTTCTTATACTTCAGTTTGAGTTTTTTTACTACTGTATTGATTACACTTAACAGATCTTTTATTATTGTTGTTTTTTTTGTGTGTTTTTTGCAGTACCTAAACTTCTTATAGTTTAATAATGAATTTTTCCTTTTAAATAATAAATATTTTGTCTTGACAAGTCTCATTTTTTTACATCTTTCATTTCTTTTCTCATTATGTTCATATTTTATTTAAATCCCTGAGCATACTTAGAATGTGTGTAACAGCTACTTTACATCTTTCACACTCCAGTTCTACTATCTCTGTTATCTCTGGGACTATTTTTATTGATTGATTTGTTTATTTTTATTGATTTAATTTTCTCATTATAAATCAAACCTTCTAATGTTTAATATTTTTATTGGATGCTGGATATTGTGAATCTTACATTGAGTGTTGAGTTATTTTTTCTTTTTTAAAAAAGTGTTAGATGCCTTTTTTATGGTAGACAGTTAACTTCCTTCAGGGTAAGATTAGCCCTTTAAAAGCCTTGTTTTTAATCTTCACTGGAGCATGTTCAACCCTACTGCTTAACTATGACCCTCATTTGAGCTCTACTGAATGCGCCAGATGGTCAAATCTTCTTCATTTTAAATTACTTGAACTCAAAAATCCCTCAGCCCTTGTGGGTTCTGTTTTTAAAGTTTCATTTCCAAAGCTGTTTCCAGCTCAGCTTCACAAAGCTTCACCTGTTGCATATGCAGTCTGATATACAGTAACAGACTATAGGAAATCCCGTGTGGGTTTCTGCAACATTCCTATTTACAGCTGCTTCTTCTCTATTATTCTGCCCTACAATTCACTTCTTCCTTAATCTCCTCAAACTTTGTTATCTTTTCAAGTAAATATAAATAAAAAACTTCATGCTTTTTGATCCCTCTTACTACACCACTCTCTGGAAAGTACCTCCAGTTGAAATCTGGGGTAATCTTATTTGTTTCCCCTCCATCAGGGATGGCAGTCCTATGCTGCCTAGTGCCCAGTGTCTGAAAACATGTTTTCTTACATATTTTGTGCAATTTTCTAGTTGTTTACAGTGGAAAGCAAGTCCAATTTACTCCATCATAGCTGGACCTTATGTCTATTTTAAAATGTCATTTGCAGCACAGTGAAGGATGAATTATCCAGTGGGGATAACAAGGTAGAAAAGGCTGTGGCAGTGTGCAGAATAAAAAAAAATAACCATTTGAATCTGTAGCATCAGTAGAAACAGAGAAAAGTAGATAGTGTCAAAACAATTTCAAAGATAAGTTTTTATAAAGAAAATATTAGTACTTTCTAAAACTTTGATCTTTTTAATCACATCATTTATCCCAATTAAGTATCATCATCATGTATGTATATATACACATATAAAAATTTAAATATACATATTTATAGTCTGTTTTATCACCTGCTTTTATGACAAATTTTATTTTCTGTGACTACTCCAATTAAGGCACTTTAAAATGATAAGATACTAGCAAGCAGGAACCGTATCTATATAATATTCCTTATAGGAGAATCTTTTGTAAATTTTTTTTTTTTTTTGGAGACGGAGTCTAGCTCTGTCGCCCAGGCTGGAGTGCAGTGGCGCGATTTCAGCTCACTGCAAGCTCCGCCTCCCGGGTTTACGCCATTCTCCTGCCTCAGCCTCCCGAGTAGCTGGGATCACAGGCGCCCGCCATCTCGCCCGGCTAGTTTTTTTTGTATTTTTTAGTAGAGACGGGGTTTCACCGTGTAGCTCAGGATGGTCTCGATCTCCTGACCTCATGATCCACCCGTCTCGGCCTCCCAAAGTGCTGGGATTACAGGCTTGAGCCACCGCGCCCGGCTGTAAATTTTTAAAGTATGTGTACATAGAAGAATGTAATTCACTCCTGTATAATTAAAGTCACCCCAGTTTATTTCATGAATAGGGAGGAGGAGTAATACAGATAATGCAAAAGAACAGATAACTCAGCCAGGTTTTATGACTTTTGAAAACTTCATATGATTTTGTTGATGACAGATTTTAATCTTTCTAATTCTCTGAATATATATCAGGTTCAATTACATATACCACTTAATCATAGCATTATTGAATACATTATATATTTTTTATCATATATGTATATATATTTTTGATGTATTTGATCATATATACATATGATCAAAAACATATGTGGGTGCACACATGCACACTTGTGAAGGAAGCAACATATGCAAAATATACAAATGATCACAAGAGTGTTAGAGATATAATCCAGTCATGTTAAGATGCTACAGAGGCCAAATATAAAGCAGTTTACCTCTGTAATAGGCTGGTATTTGAACTGATCTTCAAAGAAACACAAGAAAAAAAATGTGGAGAAAGTGCCATTCTAGGTACAGAGAAGAAAGTATATAAGAAAGACTGGCCCATAAGTATATGATGCTTTGTTGTGTTCACTGCCTTCTGCTGCATTTTTCTCAGTGTGGACTTTCAAAAAGCTTCCCTAGCAGTTTGATATCAATGACACATGCATTTAAATAGCACTGGAACTATATTAGAAGCTGACATTTTTAAACAAAAAGCTTTAGAAGCCACTCTATGAAACATTCAAGAAGAATTAAATGCATTAGATGAGTAATCATTATCATCATCATTAACATTTATGAAACACTTACTATGTGGTTCATACTGTTCTAACGGCTTTACATGTAATTAGTTTATTTAATGCTCATGATCTCTCAGCAGGGAAAAAAGGAAGGAAGGAAGGAAGGAAGGAAGGAAGGAAGGAAGGAAGGGTGGGAGGGAAAGGTACTTCTGTAGCCAATAGCCATTATTGATTCTTTATTCTTGCCCACCTGGCCTGTGGTCCCCACCTGAAAACAGAACGAAAATGGAGTAGAACAAAATGTTCCCCCCACCCCCCAACACACATGCATATCCAGATACACACACAGGTACACACATGCAAACATACATATACATACACATACACATATACATATAGACACCTGCCTAATAGTGGAGGCTGTGAACACCACTCAGATCCTCCACCACCTTCAGTATTGCTGGGAGTGCTGATGGTTCATCTCTCAGAAATATTCTTTTTACTTCATAAACAGTGGAATTGCCCTTTTCTGTGGATGCTTAGTGCGAGAAACTCTGATTTAAAAAATGGGTAATTATCAAAAAATGAAATGAAACATGGTATAATATGATTAGATTTTAATTTAGAAAACACAATAGTGATATGATCAGATTTTAATGCATGATTGTGTTTTGCAACCAGCATTGATTTCTTCCTTTCTGGGTAAGAGTACTCATTTTTGTTTGAAGAACTACCCTGCTCCCAGTCTCCAAAGGCAGCATGGGATCTAGGCCTGACCAAAAAATCTTAACACATTCTCTAGCCATAGTGATTGATTTAAGAATTAGTACACACTCATAGCCAGGACAATCAAGTCTAATTTTAAGATCTGTTTTCTTTGACAAGTAAGCAAGAAAGACATTTTCTTTCCTACTGGAATAACTGTGAATGAAATAAGCCAAAAATTGTCAATGGTCATCATTCAGAAAACATCTGTAAGCAACAGACCATAACAAATGAGAGAGAGAGAGAGAGAGAAAAGTGAGCCTGAATAAAATTATATGAGTTATTAAACACATGTTTACATTAAACCAAACCTAAATCCAAAATTATTACTGAACGTTTTACTTGTGAGTCAAAAGATTCCTCTTTTATCTAAGCATAGTTGACTGACTTTTCTTTCACTTGCAACTGAAAAAGATGTAATATAAAAATTCTGCATTCTCCATTTGGAAATATACAACCCTATTCTCCATTTGGAAATTTATAATGTATATTAAAATTTCTGAGTAGCTTTACAGTAAAGAAATTTACTCTTCTTTCCTTGTTTGAAAATATTTATCCAGAGTTTGCCATGTTGAGAACACTGTCCTAGATTTAGTGACTCCATTATGTCAACGATAGACTCAGAACCTGCTAATATTGAGCTTATAGTTAAAGAAAACATGTTTTAATGGAATATCACAGTATCTAAGTGTTTTCTATGGTTTGGATGAGTTTTATCCTCACCAAAACTTATGTTGAAATTTGATTCCTATGTGACAGGGTTGGGAGGTGGGGCCTAGTGGGAGGTGTTCGGGTCATGGGAGCAGATCCCTCATGAATAGATTAATGCCTTCTGGTGGAAAAGAGTTTTCACCCTCAAGGAACCATGTTAGTGACCACAAGAGGATTTTTCCTTCACATAGATATTTGGTCTCTGCATATGCCTGCTTCCCTTTAAGCTTTTCGTCACAAGTTAAAGAAGCATGAGATCTCACCAAATAGGCTGCCTGATCTTGGATTTGCCAGCCTCCAGAATTGTGAGCAAAATAAAGTCTTCTTTATCAATTACCCAGTCTCAGCTATTTCTTATGACAACACAAAATGGACTAAGACAGTGTTCTATATAACACAGTTTAGGAAATTCTGTTCTGAAAGCACCTCATTAATTTTTTGTTATATTAAATGATATGCCTGACTAAAGAGGGCTGGTTTCCCTTCAATTTGCTGAAAACTCTTGCAATGACTTTGATCTGTAATATTTGTTAACTATTTATTTATTACACTAACTCTTCCTATAGATTATTTTTGTTCTATGTGCTTCTTAATGCCCTTTTTGTCCACTGGTGGGTATTCTAGACTTTATTATATGAGGTTATTTCATCCATTACACAAATTCTAAGCACTTCTATTTCTGTTACTGTGACAGATCTTGAAAATTTTGCAGTACATAAAAACAGATAGAACAGTGTTTTTATGGAGCTTTTGGTGTCATAGAGGAGACAAGATAATAATCATGCACATAGGAATATTTTTCTCTCTTAGCCTGCATACCAACAAGGCCTTCCTTGACCATTCCATTTTATATGGCAATTCCCACACTTTGCTCTTATAATTTTGACCACTCTGTTTGCTTTTCTTTTCCATAGCTCTCACCTTCCTCTGACATATTATGTGTTTTACTTGCTTGATTATTTTCTGTGCCCTCTGCCAGGATGTAATTTCTGTTGGGAAAAGAACATCTGTCTGTTTAGTTCACTGCTTTATTTCCAGACTCTAGATTAATGTTTGGTACATAATATGCATATATTAAATATTTGTTTACTAGGACTATATCATATATAAAATAATAAAATATATCCTATGTATATCCTCTCAATAAGTCTATTTTGTATTTCACTATAAGGCAACACCAAAGAAGCACTTTTGAAGTGTTTTCCTGAAGGAACATGTATTTCATGATAGGTTAACATGTACATCCTGTGGCAAATTTTTTTAAGGTATAAAATGTACAAAGGTGAGCAAACTGGCTACTAACAAAATACTCTTCATGACACTTAAAGATGTTTTATTTTATAATATTAAATATGCAAAATTACATACATTTATCACAGATGGAAAGTTATAAAATTCTTATATCTATTTTAAATATTGGCCTTAGAATATTACTATAAGTTGCAAAAATAAAAGAGCATTTTTCAAGGCAAGAAAACACCATAGCAGTTTTGCTTTTGTACTGAGAGGGGTAGGAGGAAGAAAAGCATCTTTTCAGAAGCAGTGACTACATTTTCTCATGTAAACCAAAGATTAAGATTTCTCTTTAATCTCTGGTTAAAAGATAGGTGAAAATAGACAAGTTAAGAGAAGATTGTTAGTTCCTATAAATATTCTCTTGAATCCTTCTGGTTCTGAAATGAAGCAATATGTAAAAAGGAGTTTACTGTATTGTTCTTTTTTAGGTAGTTTTGTTCTGGTTCCAAGAATAAACCTGGAGAAGATTAGCTGTACTGTTCTTACACATTTTGTTTTCTAGCAAGCATTTTTAGAATCCATTGGCTTCACTCAGCTAGCTGCTACTGTGCTTATTTTTTTTCTAAACTTTTTTTTACAGTTTTTAAGTATTTTAGTGTCAAGTTTTTCAGCAAAAAATACTCTGAATATTAATAACCAGAAGCTTCTATAAAGTACTTTTCTACAGTGGTACTAGGTGTGGTATTGTAAGAGTGGGATTTAAACAAATAAAGACTGTTTACAAGTAGCAGAAAGATTAACTTAATTTATTTTCTTGGAACAAAATGCTGCTGCCATTATTTGAAATCAAAACAATCAATATGATAGCCCAGGTAGATGAAACTTCTGAGTTATTAAAATCATTATCACTCTTTTTATTATTATCACTTTTAGAGCTATGGCCAAGGTTAATTCATAAAACTAATAAGTTATGGAAATTGTTTCTTCTTTTTTTTACATTTTTATGTGAGAAATTATTTTCTTTACTAAACTGTGTCTATGGTCCTTCATGGGACTTCTGATGTCTTAAGCTTAGAAAGGTTTCCAAAGTCTTAGTTTCCTTCTCTGAAATGGCAGTCTTAAACAGTCTACTGTGGTCTTAATCCAAAATGATTTTTACCATATTGACAGATACAATTAGTGTCTAAAGCCCAGCAAGAATAGTCAGAAAATAATGAATTCGTGATGAGACTAATCAAATACTACTACCATTCTCTTTTTTCTTCCTCATGATCAAAACTAAGAACAGGGAAATAAAAACATGAGTAACAAATGACCTTTCCAGAGTCCAAAATGAAAATGGCCTTTTGACTTCTCCAGTAATGAAATCCAAATACAATGTGAAAAGAACAAATGGATCACTCAGCATATTGGTTTAATCCATTTTAGAAATGAAGGTCTTGCTCTCATGCAAGGTGAAAGAACTGGTCCCCAACCATTTCAATCAGAACTCTTGGTAAAACCAATCAACCACACACAAAATAAAGGGTATTTCCCTGCTCAGACAATCATGTTTTATAAATGAAACACAGTTAATAACCACAACCAACAGTGTATATTCTGGTTCTGCTGCTGGTACATTAGTGGAGTTTTACCTAAAAACATATTCCCAACTCCAGAATGTCCTTGTACCAGTGCTATTTCACTATCCCCTCATAAGCTAAATCATCTGCTTAAGCTTTACAAACTTAATTCTGAAACATTGACCTGGATATTAATAAGACTTCATAAAATCAGAATTATAGATAATTAGCATTGGAAAAGATATTAAAGGACATACCATTTGTGATGGTTAATATTGTCAACTTGATTGGCTTAAAGCATGCAAAGTATTGTTTCTGGGTGTGTCTGGGCATTGCCAGAGGAGATTAACATTTAAGCCAGTGGACTAGGAGAGGAAGACCCGTCCTCAGTGTGGGTGGGCACTATCCAATTGGCTGCCAAGACTGCTAGGAAAAGCAGGTGGAAGAAGGTGGAATACACTGTCCTGCTGAGTCTTCCAGATTTCATCTTTCTCCCATGCTGGATACTTCCTGCTCTTGAACATCAGACTCCAGGTTCTTTGGCCTTTGGACTCTTGGACTTAACACCAATGGTTTGCCAGGGGCTCTCAGGCCTGTGGCCACAGACTAAAAGGTGCACTGTCGACTTCCCTACTTTTGAGGGTTTGGGACTCAGACTGAGCCACTACTGGCCTCTTGTACCTCAGTTTGCAGACGGCCTATCATGGGACTTCATCTTGTGAACGGGGCGGGGAGAGTGAATTCTCCTTAATAAACTCCCTTTCATACATACTTATATCCTATTAGTTCTGTCCCTCTAGAGAACTCATTAATACACCATCCAGTGATTTTATTTTATTTATTGTTTGTTTGTTTGTTTTAGGCAGAGTCTTGCTCTGTCGCCCAGGCTGGAGTGCAGTGGCTTGATCTCGGCTCACTGAAACCTCCGCCTCGCCGGTTCCAGCGATTCTCCTGCCTCAGCCTACTGAGTAGCTGGGACTACAGGCGCCCGCCACCACGCCAGGCTAATTTTTTTTTGTATTTTTGGTAGAGACGAGGTTTCACCATGCTGACCAGGCTGGTCTCGAACTCCTGACCTCATGATCTGCCCCCCCCACCTTGGTCTCCCAAAGTGCTGGGATTACAGGCGTGAGCCACCACACTCGGCCCATCCAGTGATTTTAAGCTGTGAACTATTGACGTGTGGGCAGGCTTCTGTAAATCCATGTTGATTCAGTAAAGGCATTTTATCTATTTTACCTATTAGCATGACATACAGTATAAGATTCCCTTTGAGAAGAAGGTATACCTAAACCAAAGTATGAAATTCATCCATCTAGTTCAACCATTTTATATTATATATGGGAAACTGAGACCCCTATCTGTTTAGTAACTGTGACTTCTAAGAGGCACACAGCTAATTAGCAGCTAGTTAGTATAACTCTGTTATATCCTTCCTGTTGCAAAAGACACAAACTCAGGTCAAATGGGCTTAAAAGAAGGAAATTTAGTTGACATATAAATGAAAACTTTAAAAGTAGTTTCAAACAAAGCTGGATTCAGATATCCAAAACTGACCTCCAGGTGTCCTTCCCGCTCTGTTTTTCAGTACCACTCTTCACCAGGTTGGCTTCATTCCCAGACATGTTCTGTCCACACAGTTGCCCTGAAGTGGCAATTTGAGATCTATATCCATCAGCCTCAAGTCTGGTGGAAAGAGAGTGTCTGTTTCACAGGAGTTTCTTCACATTTGAACAAATATTGAGCCTCACTGGCTTTAATTACAATACTAAACCAATCACTGTCCAGGGAGATGGACTATGTGGATGAACTAGGCTTAGGTCATATGCCTATGCCTTGAGCAGAAGGTAGCATGGGCCTACCTGAATGGATGGACCAAAGAGGAAGTGTGGTTCTCCTAATAAAAACTGAAGCTCCACTCCACTCCAGAAGAAGTAGCAATGGATGTTGGAAGAATAATAGCACAAAATGTTCACTGCCCATCGTCACCTGACTCCTGTCCAGAACTTCTCCACTAAGCCACTTTCCATTCTTTTTTTTTTTTTTGAGACGGAGTCTCGCTCTGTCGCCCGGGCTGGAGTGCAGTGGCCGGACCTCAGCTCACTGCAAGCTCCGCCTCCCAGGTTCACGCCATTCTCCTGCCTCAGCCTCCCGAGTAGCTGGGACTACAGGCGCCCGCCACCTCGCCCTGCTAGTTTTTTGTATTTTTTAGTAGAGACGGGGGTTTCACTGTGTTAGCCAGGATGGTCTCGATCTCCTGACCTCGTGATCCGCCCATCTCGGCCTCCCAAAGTGCTGGGATTACAGGCTTGAGCCACCGCGCCTGGCCACCACTCTCCATTCTTAAAGGAAGATTGCAGTGGCACTATCTGATGAAAGGCAGTAATGGCAGCAGGAAAATGCAAGAAACAATCAAATGTCTCCTCTCTTCTTTTTCCATTCATTGCTCGTAAGAAAAAGTCTTCATCCCAGATGTCCTCAGGATGCTAGATGCCACCTGTTATAAGAAAATCAGCTAATGAATTAACTTACTTTCTCCAATGAGCTCTAACTTCTTCCTGGAGTGAGCTACAATTTGTTCCCTGGGCACTCAGTTCACACTTCTATTATATCACTTGCAATCTGACTCAACAGTTTTTCTGTTCTGAATACACCTGTGCTCAAGAGCACCTCAGGAGCAGACATTCCTTTATTTATCTCTATAACCTTAACACCACAGTGTTTGGCACATTCCAAAGGCTGAATAAATGTGGATTATTGTTGCAGGAATGATTTATAACAACCTCCCCAAAATGAGTTCCCAGAACATAATCCTGTCAAATGTTCCAAAAAATGTTTCACAATCAGATACATTCTGGAAATATTGGATGCTACAAAACCTCTTAGAAATTCATGATTGGTGTTAGAGAAATGCAAATCAAACCATGATGAGACACCATCTCACACCAGTCAGAATGACAATTATTAAAAAGTCAGAAAAGAACAGATGCTGGTGAGGTTGCAGAGAAAAGGCAACACTTATACACTGCTGGTGGGAGTGTAAATTAGTTTAACTACTGTGGAAAGCAGTATGGTGATTCCTCAAATAGCTAAAAGCAGGACTACCATTTGACCCAGCAATCCCATTACTGAGTATATACTCAGGAATGTAAAGCATTCTACCATAAAGACACATGCATGCAAATGTTTATGGCAGCACTATTCACAATAGCAAAGACATGGAATCAACCTAAATGCCCATTCGTGATAGATTGGATAAAGAAATGTATACACACACACACACACACACACACACACACACACACCATGGAATACTATGCAGCCACAAAAAAGAATGGCATCATAACTTTTGCAGGAACATGGATGGAGCTGGAGGCTATTATTCTCAGCAAACTAATGTCAGAACAGAAAACCAAATACTGCATGCTCTCACTTATAAGTTGGAGCTAAATAATGAGAACTTAAGAACACAAAGAAGGAAAAAACAGATACTGGGGTCTATTCGAGGGTGGAGGATGAAAAGAGGGAGAGGAGCAAAGATAACTATTAGGAACTGGGCTTAACTCTGGGGTGATGAAATAATCTGCACAATGAATTCCCGTGACATTAGTTTACCTATGTAACAAACCTTCACATATACCCCTGAACCTGAAATAAAAGTAAAAAATAAATAAATAAATAACTAGAAAAATGAAAAGAAAAAGTAACTCATGATTGGTGTATTAGCATATCAGATGCTGTGATATGTCTTGGGGTTAAAAATGTGTTTGATTTTGTTTAGATTCATTTGCAATATTCATAATTTATTTTAACTTAAACACTAATATCCAATGAGATCAATAGTCCATGCAAGAAGACTTGAGGAAACACTGCCTTTTTTCCATTTTTGTTGGGAGAAGGGGAAGCGTTTTTGCAGCAGCAATTTACAAACAATAATACTTAACTGAATAAGATAGCCCTCTCACTCACTCATTCAGCCAAGCCTCTAATTTAGTGGGTGCCTACTCTGTGAGAGGAAGGACTTCTGCCTTCTAAGAGTCTATGATCTTTTAAATGGAAACAGGCAGGTACATTTAGGAAAAAAATGCAATGAAATGGTAAAATGTACTTCATCAAAAGTGAGTCAAAGCTGTAATGAAGGTACAAATTGAACAGAATTCAAATAATACTAAATCATCCTATTCTTACTAGAATTTGAGAAATTTCTTAGCAACACAAACTAGGGCGATGGCTGACATAATGAGTCTGGATATCAAAAGCCATGTGATTAGAAGACTCAGGAAAGTCAAGTCTGAGCAGGAATAGAAAACAATTTGCCCTTTTGAATAATATGCTTCCTTGAAATTTACATTATCTTCCCTTCTGATGGCTATGTTTTCAAATGTCATATGGTCTCTGGGCGTCTACTCTAGAGTTTTGACGCTTTAGTGAACTGTGCAAAATGTCCATCTTCCAGGGCAGAAACAAGGAAAAGAAACACAAAGGATAGTGTAAAGTTTCAGGGGCAGTATGTGTGAAATTGCTGATTGCATATGTGAAAAATAAGAATCTGTGTTTCTTTTCTTACCTTCTTTCCTTCCTCTCTCCTCTTTCCTTTCTCTTTCTTTCTTTTTATTCCCTCCCTCCTTCCTTCCTCTTTCTTTTTTTTTCTTTCTTTGAATATCAGTTGGCAAACTTCTATCAATATTTCTGAGTCGGAAATGAAGTACACATTTGGCTCACAAAACATTCCAGTATCACATAAAAGATTTTTCCAGCTGGGTACAGTGGCTCATGCCTGTAATCCCAGCACTTTGGGAGGCTGTGGTGGGAGGATCATTTGAGGACAGGAGTTCAAGACCTACCTGGGCAACATAACAACACCTCATTTCTGTTAATTAAAAAAGGGGGTTTCACCTAACAAAGCACGCACACATGTGTGTCTATGGGTGGTTAAATCAATAATAGGTGATTTGCTGATTCTTCTGTCAAAATATTTTAACATTTTTTAATGCGTTTAGCATTTTCATTCAAAAACATTTTCAGGTTTTTTTTTATATATATAAAGTGGGGCAAAAACATTTTCTAAATGCTTGGTCTGAACCAGAGGGACCGTGTCAAGCACTGCAGCTATAAAGAGAATGAGAGATGCAGTGTTGGCCAGAGTCTCAGTCCACAGCTCACAGCCAGGTGGGAGAGACCCACGATCATAATATAATAACTTGGTAATGTCTATAAATATAAATAACTGCAAACCTGGAGTGAGTCCGAAAAATCACAAAAAATAACGGACATTGAAGCTAAACTTTGAAGTAAAAGGAATAGTTTTTTAAAAAACTAAAATTTATAGAAGCTTCATTGTTGACAATAATTATGGAACCTGATTTTTAAAAATTTTCTATAGAGCCACTCCAACATGAATCTCTGCTTTACTTTTCACTCCCTTGGGAATTTGTTTAATTTCCTTGCATTCCTAAGTCACCACAGGAACGGTTTTATGTTGGCACATTGGCATGTTTGTCTATCCTGGGCATTTTCTTTCTTTCATTCTGTTTTGACTTCACTTTTCTTGAACACCATGTGGCTGCAATAAACAAATGTAGCTCCTTAAGTGCTTCTGACAGGTTTGACGTGATTAAATCAACTTATGGAAATGCCTTGAGACAAGCTGAATGCTTTTCTTTAAGAAAGTTACACGCTTTCTAAGTTGAGCAAGAGAATGTGAAAGGAAGACTAATATAAGATTGAGTTCTGTTGACTCTAAGGGAAAATGTATACCAAGAAAATGACAATATTTCTTTAAAACCTACCAAGTCATGACATTCAACATCTGATACATATGAGCTAATAGAGCTTTAAAAAACTTTAATTGCCCAAGTACTACATTCTTCATGCATAATTTTAAAAATAGAGGTAAACAAAAAGAATGAGAAAAACTTAAAAATCACTATAGTCTTAATGCCAAGATAACCACAATTATATTTTGGAGATTTTTTTCAGATTCTTTTATATACATTTACTTGTTTGTATAAATATGTATTTTAACAAAAAATGGGTTCATATTATGACCTACTTTTTCCATTTAGTATTGGGCGCCATGAACATCTTTTTATAAATATACGTATTTCCACACCATCATTTTTTTTTTTTTTTTGAGACGGAGTCTCCCTCTGTCGCCCAGGCTGGAGTGCAGTGGCCGGATCTCAGCTCACTGCAAGCTCCGCCTCCCGGGTTCACGCCATTCTCCTGTCTCAGCCTCCCGGGTAGCTGGGACTACAGGCGCCCACCACCTCGCCCGGCTAGTTTTTTCTATTTTTTAGTAGAGACAGGGTTTCACCGTGTTAGCCAGGATGGGCTCGATCTCCTGACCTCGTGATTCGCCCGTCTCGGCCTCCCAAAGTGCTGGGATTACAGGCTTGAGCCGCCGCGCCCGGCCACACCATCATTTTTAATACTTCTGTTTATTATGTAAACAATACATTATTATCATTAATTTGGTATTTTGCAAATAGAAGTCACACTCCAATAAATATTAGTATGGCAACATCTTTACATATAATTTTAATGACATAATATAAATTCCCATTAGAATTGCTTAAAGTACATATGCTTTTGTCATAAGTTTTTGAGCCATAATGCCTAATTCTTCTTCAGAAAAGTCGTCAGTGTAAACACCGTTCAGTAAGATACAATAGTATTAATTTCTCCTCATTTTTGCCAACAACAAATATTAATTGTTTGCTCTGTGTTTTGCCAGTATGACAGACAACAATGATATTCATTGTCCTAAGTTTCATTTATCTGATTACTAGTAAAACTGAATAAGTTTGTTTGTCTTTTATTTATTAGTTATATTTTTCTTCTGAGGGTTAACTATGTCCCTTGGAAATGTCCTATGAAAAGTTACATACTTTTAAGGGAGATACATGCTTTGAAAATTTCAGCAATGAAATGCTGTGCCAAAGAGTTTAAGTTATTATGTTCCCATGTAACTTTTTCTTAGATAAGATGAATGATTTTTTTTGTTGTTTTTTGTTTTTGTTTTTTGTTTTTTGGTCATTGCTTCCTGAGCTGCTACTGGGACATAAAAAAAGAGGAATTTCTTCCTCTTGTATTTCCTTGATGTTCATTGACACTCATGATCTTGAAATTGTGGAACTAAAGGCCAGTTATTTGATAAAATGTCCTCAATTAGGGTTCGTCAACCTTTTTCTTCATGGCTAGACTCAGGTTATTCATCTTTGGCAGGAGTGTCACAGAGTCCCTTATTTTTTGAGATTTATCTGACTCACCCCAGGTTAGCAGTTATTTATACTTACAGACATTACCAAGTTACCATATTATGATCATGAGTCTCTTCCACCTGACTGTGAGCTATAGACTGGGACTTGTGGCCAACACTGCATCTCTCATGTGTTCTCCCCTATGCATCATATCAGGCCCTATGTGGTTTTGATCTGTCACATTACTGAGGATGTGAACTGGATGAAAGCAGCATCTCAGGTTTCCCCACTATAAAGTTACTCCTTTGTAATTAGCAAGTGTTTGGTGAGGAAGGATTTGAGATTGTGTTAACATTATGTGCCTCATCAAAATGAATTAGTTTACTTTATTTATTTGTGACCATATGAACTCATGGATCCCAATTTTATTTAAGATATATGATTCATTATTATCTTTATTTAATTAATTCTCAAATTGTTCTGGATTAACCAAAGGGAATTCTTTAAACATGACTATGATTTCCCAGCACATTTTGAGCATTTCTTTATTTTTCTTGACAATAGGATATTCCAAGCTAGGCTTATACCTTTCTGGCCCTAGTCTGGAATTAGCTGTTCTTCAAAGAGTCTTGATTCTTTCTGGCAGAGAAGAGTCTTTAGAGGACAAGATCTGAGGAGTTAGGCTTGTTCACTGCTCTTGTGGTGTTGCTACTAGACTCTCTCATTGGACAGAAATGGAGAATATAGGTAGAATACACACACACACACACATACACACATACACACAAATATACACACATAAAAACATTTACATCTAAACATCTTTCAATTTCTATGTATGTACATTGAAATCACAAGTTCACATTGACGCTGTAATTCTAATTCAACACCAGAATGTATTCTAATTTTCACCCTTTCCATATTTGTAACTCTGTTTTCCAACATTGAGAAATTTGCTCTTGTTATCCTTATGTATTTACTGGTTTCACCCACCCTTTATGTAACTCAGCTCCCATTGCTGCCCCGAACTTTTCCTTGTGTGAATGCCCTCATCACCCCACTCAAGGTATTACTTGGGCTCAGGGCTCCAACACCTCACACTGGGGTGCCCATTTACACAAATGCCCTCCTCAACCTACTGAGGCTCTGATACCCCACTCCAGGCTCCCCTACTCTAGGGACATTCTTTTCACCTTTCTCTTGTTTCAATAATACATGGCAACCTTCCTTCCTCTGGGTGATCTCATTGTTCTACTTAGACTTTGACCCCCATATAGGGGTTCCTTTTTCACCCAACTAAGGTACTGATACCTTGGGCTAGGCAACCATCTGCAAGGAAGTCCTCTTCCCCCAGCCTGGACTGTACATCCTAGGCCAGGCAGCAGCCCTTCACCAGGACTCCCTGCTCACCTCACTCAACCTGTAGCACCCTGACACCTTATGAGTTCGGACATCCTCACCACTGGGCTGCCTTACTACACAGACCTCTCTCTTCCCTCTGCGCATTTTTCAGCATCCTACACTGGGCCACCACCTACCAACATGGACACTCACCTTACCTTGTTCAGGGTCCCTATAACCCTCCCAGGTGTGGAGACGCACCCTGCTGTGCCTCTCCTAATTGCTTTTGGACTGAATTGCTCAAGAAGGAAAAAAAAAAAAGAAGAAGAAGTAAAAAGGAAAAGGAAGAGGAATAATGGCATTTTAATGAAAGTGAATTTATAGAATTCTTACCCTGATGTTTTATCACTTATAAATGGACCTTTCCTTACACAGTGGAAATGTTCTGAATGTCATTAATCAAAAAGAAAGTTGTCGGGTTTTTTTTCATTTTTTAAAAAATGCGGTAGTTGAAGACTGAGAATGATCAAATCTTATATTCACTGGTGGGGAAAAAGGGACTCTGAAGGATTCATCTATGCTGGGCAAGTAGATTACATCAGAAGCAGATATTTTGTTCCTAGTGCCAATTTAGTAAATTTTTCTAATTCTAAGAAGTGTCTACATTATGCAATCATTCATATTTCTTAGGCTTTTTCTGGGTCACTGCTCCCTTTTGAGAATCCAATGAAAGTTATAGCTCTTTTCAGAAAAATGTATTTACTGATTTAGACACACACACACACACAACTTGCAATCAAACTGTTTTATACAGAATAATTGACCTCCTAGTTAAGAACAGAAATAGGTATTTCAATAATGTCAATATTTGCCTACATAAATATAACACAGGCACTCAATTTTTGCAACCAAACTAAACTGGGCTTGAGAACAAGCTCTGCCACTTACTTGATTCATAACTTTGGCCTTAACTTCTCTGAGCCTTATTTATAAAATGGACATAATAACTACCTCCTGCCTGTTGTGAAAAATTGAGTTTATGTAGCATTTATGGTTGCTAAGTATGAGTTCATTTTTATTATGTGACTATTTGGAACCATCTGAACACTTCACAGCATACTTGGCTTTTCACTGCATGCTTAGTCCATCCTGAATGGACTTTTGAGAGGCCAAGTTTATTCAGTTCCTATCCTATTGGTCCTGTTGTCAGAAGGTATTTCCATATTGAGAATTTTTGAGCTATGAAAGAACCGACAGTGTGAAATATGTGTTGATGCTTTCATTAAATTCAAAGATTCCAACCTACAGGCCTTCCGAGGTCCTCTGTGAGAGTAAGGTTGAGGCAAGTGACAGGAAATGCAAAGACTGTAGAAATTATCCTAAAAGTAGCAGTTCTTTCATGGCTCTAGATCAATGCTCCAGTAAAGGACTGTGAGCCTAGGTTGCTAGATGGGATAGAAGTCTTTTGGACAAGTCAGAAATGTGAGTTTCTTTAATACATCTTCCCATTTTAACACATTGTGTGGTCCATCCATTTACAATGTCTGCTATAAGTGGAGACATGCCTATATATATGTCAACAGTGGTCTACGGTTTTGGATCAAAGAAAAAGGATGCGCATAACTACATAAAAACATGTTAGTAACAGTGAGGATTTTTCTATCATCGTAAGTCTATTTAAGATACTGAACAGAGAAAGCAGGACCTTAGTAAGCTCCTCAGCAATTAGCCAGGATGTCCATAAAATCTAAAGAGAAAGATCATATTAATTCTATTTTTATAGCTTGAAGATGGCATTGATGGCATTATGTGTGTATATTTGCCTATGATTTCAAGCTTATGGGCAACATTGTGATATTAAAAATAATTCAAAAGTGACAAAATCATGAAGCACCTTCAATAAATAGCCATAATTTAAACTTCAAGTATATTTATAAATTCTAGAAGCCAACAGTGGCATATGTTCTATATAGGTTGTTTTAATGGTTATTCCATTGTGACTAATCTAAGTAAATATCACTTATCAAAAGGACAACACTTTTTTTTTTTTTTTTTTTTTATGAGGCGGAGTCTTGCTCTGTCACCCGGGCTGGAGTGCGGTGGCCGGATCTCAGCTCACTGCAAGCTCCGCCTCCCGGGTTTACGCCATTCTCCTGCCTCAGCCTCCGGAGTAGCTGGGACTACAGGTGCCCGCCACCTCGCCCGGCTAGTTTTTTTTGTATTTTTAGTAGAGACAGGGTTTCACCGTGTTAGCCGGGATGGTCTCGATCTCCTGACCTCGTGATCCGCCCGTCTCGGCCTCCCAAAGTGCTGGGATTACAGGCTTGAGCCACCGCGCCCGGCCCCAGGACAACACTTTTATTTAAACATCCTCATTATATGAAACCAATTCAATATATAGTTTTTTTTTTTTAATTGAACAAGATTAAAGCAAAACAACACAAAGTTTCCCTAGGAAAAAAATGCTAACTTTGCAGCGGGGCACAATGGCTCATGTCTATGATCCCCGTGCTTTGGGAGGCCAAAGTGGGAGGATGGCTTGAGCCCAGAAGTTTGAGACCAGCCTGGACAACATAGTGTTACCCCAACTCTATAAAAAAAATTACTAACTTTGAATCTTACCAGAAATTAATAAAACATATTTCCCTCAGGTAACATACTCCTTTCTTCCAAAGAGTGTGCTTTGAACACATTTTTGCACATTTTCCTTGACTGGGCCTATAAAACTAGAACCCAAACAAATATTCAGTTTAACAATATGGGCTTCAAACACTACCAAGATACCAATGAAAGACAACTATTAGCAAAATGAAGATAATTTTCAACAGAAAACGAAAATTTAAAAAGTCATAAATCTTAGTTAACTACGTAAAGAAACAAATTTTTTTTCTGACAGTTTTACTGGCACTGATATGACACCTTTCCCATGTTTCTACCTATTCCACTGTTTAGCTACCATAGGTTACCATAGTAACAGTATATATATAGAAAAACTATAGTCAGTATAAACCTCGTATACAACATGAGTTTTTTGGGTTTTTTTTTTTTTTTTTTTGATACTGCTCTTCAGAATATTTAAAATGTCAAAATCCAGGGGATCTGGTTGCTTTCAGAACTGAATTATAAGAAACAGCTCCTTTCCCCAAGGTGCCATA
>NW_012115444.1:1967642-1975488 GCF_000951035.1 Colobus angolensis palliatus
AAAAAAAAAAAAAAAAAATTATCTAAAGTACCTCCAAGGAAGTCATTAGACTGACCATTTAACTCAGTAGATAGCAAATAACTTCCTGCGAAAAGAAACTACATCCACAAGACAGAAAAATTAGTGTATTTCATTGACAGAACTTCAGCAAGCAGGCCACTGGTTATTTTCAGACATGGGGATCATTATCAGAAGTGGGAATCATTAAAGTCTAAGAGATAAAGTTTTAGTATTTTTAAAAAGCACTTATTTATTTCTTTCCCTGCAAACATATCCTCAGTCCCAAGGAGCAGGGCCACAGAAGCCTGGATGTATTTGGAATTGTTATAGCAGAGGAGACCTTACAAAATTCCCGGGTGAAACCCCAGGCAAGCTAAAGGCCTTATAGAAATTCCTCACTGAATTCTAGCATGGTGTGACCACATTTGCATATGACATGCATGGCATATCCATGCTGATTATCCCAGCACCATTTGTTGAATAGGGTGGCGTTTTCCCACTTTATGTTTCTGTTTGCTTTGTCGAAGATCAGTTGGCTGTAAGTACTTGGCTTCATTTCTGGGTTCTCTATTCTGTTCCACTGGTCTATTTTTTTACCAGTACCATGCTGTTTTGGTGACTACAGCCTTATAGCATAGCTTGAAGTTAGATAATGTGATGCCTCCAGATTTGTTCGTTTTGCTTAGTCTTGCTTTGGATAGGAAGGCTCTTTTTTGTTTCCATATGATTTTTAGGACAAGCTTTTAAATTAGTGATGGTACATAAATAATTTTAGAATGTTATGATACCATAAAGTTTATCTATTAATTTCATCAGTATCTTTTAAATGCTCATGTGCCAGACAGTGTGTAAGGTCTTAGAAGCAAAGTTTTCAAAGACTGGTGAAAGAGACATAGTGACTTGGAGCACAGATTATGGAGCTTGCCTGGGTTCTGGTCTGGTTCTGCCACTTCTGGGCATGTGATTTACTTTTTGTGCCATGGTTTCTTTATCTAGTATAATGGTATTACAAAGGAACCTACTTCATGTTTGTGAAGTTTAAATGAATTTGTATATTTAAAGTACTTACAGCCATTCCTGACATTTAGCAGCTGCTGTATAATTGTTATTGTTATTCATGTTTATCATTGCTATTATTATGGCAAGTGAAAAAATCCTTGACAATAGGAGTTGGATTTTTGTGAACCACCTGCACTCAAAGCCAAAGCATCTACAATGTTTGAATGGAAAGACATCTAAAAGAATAGAAGGAAACCTTTTCTGAAGGAGTATTGATAATACATATTGTGTCAATATGAATTTTAATCCACGAAACTTAGGAATACAGAAAACATAATTTTTCTCTATTTTAAAAATCACCGAACTTAATCATACCTGGAGTTCTGATTCCACTGAGGACAAACATAACCTTTGTCAATTGAGTGATTGCTTGCTTATTTTATAGTTTATCTTAGAACTATTGTCGTAGGTAATTGAGATGTTCTTGAAGTCATCCAGAGCTTTCCTCCTTTTTTTTTTTTTTAATCTCTATGGCTGCCCCATGTTTTAGGGGGAGGTTATGAAGTATCAGGTCATTATGGGAGGCTGTATCATTCTGGCTTTTCATTCTTGTTGGTGTTAGCTGCTGAATCCTGTTTCTTACCAGCTTTAGTTAATCAGTATTTTTTTTCCCCAGAAGATGTTCTAGGATAACACATTTTCTTCTGTCTCTGGTGGTCATTTTGCTTTCTCGATTTCCTTCCTTGTGCCATTATTCTTTCAGGTCTTCTCTCTCTTTCTCTAACTCTCTTACTCTTTATCTCATTCTTTCTTTCTCTCTGGCATTTCTGATGTCATCTTACAATCAAGAAAAAATTTTGAATACTTCACCACATTACCTGAGTCATCAGGGGGTTCTTGGGAGCTGTCTCAGGCCCTCTTAGCATGGATATGCCATGCATGTCATATGCAAATGTGGTCACACCATGCTAGAATTCAGTGAGGAATTTCTATAAGGCCTTTAGCCTGCCTGGGGTTTCACCTGGGAATTTTGTAAGGTCTCCTCTGCTATAACAATTCCAAATACATCCAGGCTTCTGTGGCTCTGCTCCTTGGGACTGAGGGCATGGTTGCAGGGAAAGAAACAAATAAGTGCTTTTTAAAAGTGCAGGTAGAACAATGAAACTGGATCCCCATCTCTCACCCTATACAAAAATCAACTCAAGATGAATAAAAGACTTAAATCTAACACCTGAAACCCTAAAAACTCTAGAAGATAACATCAGAAAAACCCTTCTAGACATTGGCATAGGCAAAGACTTCACGATCATGAACCCAAAGGCAAACACAATAAAAACAAAGATAAATAGATGGGACTTCATTAAACTAAAAAGCTTCTGCTCCGCAAAATATATAATCAGCAGAGTAAACAAACAACCCACAGAGTGGGAGAAAATCTTTGCAAACTATGCATCCAATAGAAAAGTAATATCCAGAATCTACAATAAACTCAAACACATCAGCAAGAAAAAAACAATCCCATCAAAAAGTGGGCTAAGGATATGAATAGACAATCCTCAAAAGAAGATATACAAATTGCCAACAAGCATATAATAAAATGCTCAACATTGCTAGTGATCAGGGAAATGAAGAAGAAAACCACAGTGCAATACCACCTTACTCCTGCAAGAATGGCCATAATCAAAAAACAATAGATGCTGGCATGGATGTGGTAAAAAGGAAACACTTTTACACTGGTGGTAGGAATGTAAACTAGTGCAACCACTATGGAAAACAGTGTGGAGATTCCTTAAAGAATTCAAAGTAGATCTACCACTTGATCCAGTAATCCCACTAGTAGGTATCTATCCAGAGGAAAAGAATTCATATGAAAAAGATACTTAAACACACATGTTTCTAACAGCACACTTTGCAATTGCAAAAATATGGAACCAGCCCAAATGTCCATCAATCAATGAGTGAATAACAAAAAAAAATTATATATATGCATATCCCATGGAATACTGCTCAGCCATAAAAAGGAACAAAATAATGGCATTCACAGCAACCTAGATCAAATTGGAGACCATTATTCTAAGTGAAGTAATGCAGGAGTGGAAAACCAAATATCATATGTTCTCATTCACAAGTGGGAGCTAAGCTATGAGGGGAAAGACTTACGAGTTATACAATGGACTTTGGAGACTTGAGGGAAAGGGCGGGAGAGGGGTGAGGAATAAAAGACTACACTTTCGGTATAGTGTACACTGCTTGGGTGGTGGGTACACCAAAATCTCAGAAATCAGCACTAAAGAACTTAACCATGTAACCAAACACTACCTGTTCCCCAAAACCCTATTGAAATAAAAAAAAATAAAATAACATATTTCCTCTAGGAAATAAATATATAAAAGCTTATCCTACTGCTGGACAGTTAAATGGTATTAAAAATAACACTGTGAAAAACAACCAGATTAAAAAAAAAAATGGGCCAAAGACTTTAAAGATTTCTCTCCATAGACAATATAAAGATGGCAAATAAGCATCTGAAAAGAAGCTCCACACCATATGTCTTTCAGGAAGTGTAAATTAAAACGGTAATGAGATACCACTACACACCTATTATAATGGCCAAAATTCAGAACACTGACAATACTAAATGCTGAAGAGGATGTGGAGCAACAGAAACTACCATTCATTGCTGGGGGAAATATAAACACTACAGCCACTTTGGAGGACAGTTTGGCATACTCTTCCCATAATGTCCAACAATCTCACTTCTTAATAACTATCCAAAGGAGTTGAAAACTTATATCCACACAAAAACCTACACATGAATGTCTACAGCAGCTTGATTCATAATTTTCAAAACCTGGAAGCAACTATAATGTCCTTCAGTAGATAAGTAAACTGTGTTACATATTGTCAGTGGAATTTTATTCAGTGCAGAAAAGGAGAGTTATCAAGTCATGAAAAGGTATGAAGAAAATTTAAATGGATGTCATTAAATGAAAAAAGCCAATCGGAAAAGGCTACATGCTCTCTGAGTCCAACTATATAACATTCTGGAAAAGCCTAAACTATCAAGACAATAAAAATATCAGTGTTGCCAGGGCTTGCAGTAGGAGAGTAGGGCATTGGAGGATTGAATAGGTAGAGCACAGAGGATTTTTAGGGCAGTAAAATACTCTGTAATACTATCATGTTCATATACATGTTTCCAAACCCATAGGATGTAGCACACTAGTAATACAGTAATAAACCCTAATGTAAACTATGGACCTTAGGTGATTATGATGCATCAACGTAGGCTCATCAATTGTAACAAATACACCTTTCTGGTGACGATGTTGATAATGGGGGAGGCGATGCATGTGTGGGGACAGGGGTATATGGGAACACTCTGTACTTTCCTCTCTATTGTGCTGTCAAGCTAAAACTGCTCTAAAAAGTAAAGTCTTTATTAAATACATAAATACTATGATGGCCATTTTTATATATTAGATTTTTTCCTTAATTTTGACATACAATTTAAACAAGGTGCCTAAAAGGGAGTTATTAAGTTAAAGAATATGAATGCCCGTGTCTCTTTATAATTATTACCAATAATTGTTTTCCAGGTAATAATAAACAATTAGTGTTATTAACAATAATTAATACTTTATAATAATTAATATTTAATCACCAATTGTTTTCCAGATAATTGTTTATTGTTATTAATAATTATTATATTATTATATAATAATTATCTTTATTACATAATTGCATTATTATTGTTGTTAATTATATTATTATTATATAATAATGGTTTCCAGCCTAATAATTTAACTGCTACCAACAGTCTATTGTTTCACCTCATAATTGCCCAAACTTTGGATTTATACATTTTTTCTTGTTAATAGTCAAATATACCATGTGATTATTGTTTTTTTTATAGTAGGTAGCTAGGCAGGCATGAGCAGGGCAGGAGAGAACTCCCCTCCCCAACCAGAAATTCCAGGTGACCATCAGATGATGGTCAGGCTGTCATTAACTGTCTCTCTAAAATAATAACTAATCCAACCTGCACCAGGGAAAGACATTCTCTCAACAGATAGAAAAAACCTGAAACTAGGGATCAGCAATTTCCCAATAAGATCTCAGGAGTTGGGTGAGTGGGCTTGAGCAGGCGTATTAAGATCCAAAATCGGGCCTGGCGCTGTGGCTCACACCAATAATCCCAGCACTTTGGGAGGCCAAGGGGGGCGGATCACGAGGTCAAGAGATCGAGACCATCCTGGCCAACATGGTGAAACCCCGTCTCTACTAAAAATATAAAAATTAACTGGGCGTGGTGGCGCGTGCCTATAGTCTCAGCTACTAGGGAGGCTGAGACAGAAGAATTGCTTGAACCTGGGATGCAGAGGTTGCAGTGAGCCAAGATCACGCCACGGCACTCCAGCCTGGTGACAGAGTGCGACTCCGTGTCAAAAAAACAAAGAGGCAAAAAGGCAGCATTTAACTGGCGTATGATCTCCTAGGGACTTTTGACTGGTAAAGGAAAGAACGCCTGAAGTGAGCATAGGTGCAACTCCAGTAAACACACTGCACATGCTCCTCCCCCCTACCCCCCCCACCCCCGCACCAAATACCAGCAGGCCCCTGTGCCTGGGGACAGCCCATTCCCAAGAGAAGAATCAGGGAGAAGGGACGGACGCAAGACAGCAGAAGCAAGACGTCTGCTTGGCCCTCTTCCACGAGTACTTCCTTTCATTCCTGTTGTAAAGCTTTTTAGTAAACTTTCACTCCTGCTCTAAAACTTGCCTGGGTCTCTCCTTGAGTCAAATTGTTTCTTCTGAGAAGGCAAGAATTGAGGTTGTTGCAGGCCACTATACATTCGCTGCCAGTAACAGTTTGAATCTGCACTTCTTTGATTACTAGTGAAGTTAAATAAGGTTTTTTGGATTGTTTATTGGCCATTTGTATTTCTTTTGTCTGTTTCACTGCCTTTTGAAGTATAATCTAACTCTAAATTAACTATTTGTTTTTTCTTATTTTGCAAAATGTTTCTTTTCGCCTGGAAAATACATTGCTATTTTCTTTTGTAATAAGCTACCTAACAACAAGTCCCCCATTCAAAACAAGTAGCAGGATAAGGGCACCAAGAAGCAATTCTAAGAAAATCAAATTCTACCCAAGGAGCGTAAAGTTCCAAGTTCGACTTCCCTCCCTTAAACAAACAAACAAATAAATAAATAAATTGAGGCGTAAGTTGAATATGTATATTTGAAGCAAGTTAAAAGACATAAAACACAAATTGAGCAAATAGCTTCAGGGGACATGTATTTATTCATGACCATTAGTGTTCCAAACCATAAATCTATTTAATTAGATTTAATCACAATACTGCTCAAGACAACACAGAGATAATAAAAATCTGCAAGTGGCATTTTATATACTGCTAGAGGGGTTGTCTATTTACGCAAATAACTGACATGCCTTTGCTCAAAAGTACTAATTGAATGAATTGTTAAAACTTATGGCTAATGAGGGAAGTCAGAAAGGAACAGCCTGAATTCTTCAAATTTCAAAGCTCTTCTGGCTTCTTTTCTACTGGGACCTATGACTCACCAGGCAAAGCAGAATGAAATAGCCTCAGCATTCAGGGAATGGGAAGCACTCCAGATCTTCTTCATTTTTCTCAAACATTTAGCAAAGTTAACTACTGCCTTCCTACTTGATATTCCTATAATTATCTGCTTGTTGCATGATAATGTATCTATTTACAGGTCTTTTTCACCTACAAAGCTATGAGCTCATTGAACGCAAGGAACATGTCTGGCTCATCTTCTTATTCCTAGTGTCTGTAATAGTCTTTGCCATATGAGAAGTATTCAGTAAAATTGTTGAATGTGGGAATAAATGGGCACTAGGAAACACTTAAAATGCCAATAATAACAGCTTTCATCATCTCTAACTTTGAAAGACGTTTTTACTCATATATTCTAAAATCAAAATCTAGCCTTGATCACTTCAGACTAGGTACGTTGCACTGACGGTAGCTTTATAAAATGTCTATACTCTGTCACAGCCAATTGACCATGATGAATAAAAGAGGAGAGCTTTGGGGATCAAGATGCTAACAGTAAATAAAATATCAGATCCAGATATACAAAGTGGTCATAAGACTCTCAAATCTCCAGCCACCACTTTACATTTCTATTGTGAGGGATAAACAAGGGACCTTGTGACATTTGAAAAATATTGATTAGTCTGTCTCTCTGCAAACTGATTCTCTGAATGATCACCCTGAGTAGAACATAAACTAATGCCTTCAAACTTTTGGGCAATTCCAGCCTGCGACACACTGTACATAACTACTTGTTCCCCACAAAGGTGTACTCTCCCCATCAAATCTTCCATACATGTACAATGGTTGTTCATCCTTGTATTCATTCATACTGCAATAGTAACTGAGCACCTTGTCATCCTAAAGAGGACAGGATAGCTAAATAGTAGAAAGGAGAGTTTTGTTGGTGATACCATTTTACAAGCCAGAAAGAGAAAGTCTCCAGCATAAATTGAAGGTGTTCTCCAAAGAATGGAAGGATAGGTTGGGTTTTATGCTGCACAGGGCTCGCATCATACATACCCAGTAGGTTAAGGGAAAAGCTATACAGATTTACAAAAGGAGGCTGTAAATTAGGTATACAAGTATGCATGAAAATTGGGGCCGGGTGCGGTGGCTCAAGCCTGTAATCCCAGCACTTTGGGAGGCCGAGACGGGCGGATCATGAGGTCAAGAGATCGAGACCATCCTGGCTAACACGGTGAAACCCCGTCTCTACTAAAAATACAAAAAATTAGCCAGGCGAGGTGGCGGGAGCCT